>NW_027136135.1:0-138061 GCF_039906515.1 Pseudorca crassidens
TGTTCCCAAGGGTCCAGAATTGTCCCTGGGAAAGCTGTCCTTTTTCTCTTTCTCCGGCTGGAAGTAAACATCTGGCCACCGACTGCCGTACGCAGGCGTCCTGGGGGAGCCCCCCCCCCCCCGGTTTCCTTTGGGACGCACACTGGTGTCTCACAGAAGAGCCCACATTCCCAATTGGGGGCACACCAGCGTGGAATGTAAGGCTGTTTAGCACGGCGTACCTTGAGGCCGTGTGAAGGCCGTACAAACGAGAGCTTTCGAGCGAACAGGGCAGCGCTTCGCCATCGTCGTTGCACGTTCACGGAGCTTAATCAAACGAATGCATTTACTTCCTGTGGCTCAAACGCCAGAGAGGAGTTGGAAGGCATCCAGTGCCCTTTGACAGTTGTTACAACGAACGTGAGTGCACGGTGTCTCGTGAAATAAAGCCCTAGCACTGTTGAGGCCCTCCGTTAACGCACGCTTCTTCGCTCCTATGGCACTCCGAGGTGTTCCTGACGGGGGAAATCTGGACTTTTGCTTGAGGCCGGGGTGGGGCGAGGGGACTCACAGTTCTTGTGCCGGCGAGCTCCCGAGCGCTCCTGCTGAAGCTCCCAGCAAGGAACCGAGAGCAGCAGGCCTCACACGCGTAAACTCAGACTTCTGCTGTCACGAGTAAACTCAGACGTCTTGTGGGAGGCCTTCCGGCAGCAAAGAGAAGGTGGGCGCGAGCAAGTGTACTTCAGGCAGCTTAGGACCCGCCACTGTCTCGTTTACCACGGAGGGGAATAAGGTTTAGCCAGGGTCGCCCAGCTTCAAACCGGAGCTCCTATAGGGATCCTCAGCGGTTTCTGATTACCTCAAGGAAACACAACGGGAGGAACAGGGCCCTTCCGTGGAGGCCCGTTTGGGCACAGGGACCTCTGCGTGGGAGCTACTGGGTAAGTATGGCAGTCCCTTAGGTAGGCCTCAGTGACCAAGGCTCTCTGGCTCATGCCTAGCTGTGTAAAGAAGTGTGGCAAACGTACGTACTGCTCCTCAGGCTGGGCGCACAGCCTAGCTTTCGCTTCTGGGAGAGTGCTGTCCCGAGTCTCTTCCTGGAGCCAGTCGTCAGCACCGTGCCTTTTGGCACTGCAGTTCTCTTTCAGTCAAGGAGGCCGTTCGACCGGCAAAGGGAGTCGGCGCAGCACTGCTTTCGCGAGGCTCTTTGACGACTGGGGCACTCAACCCAGGCAAGCCAGAGAGCAGTACCTTGCCCTTGCTCTGAATGTGAAGAGCTTTCTCCAGGGGCCTGTTTAGGCTAAGGTTCCTCTAGAAGCCAGGAGCCGCCGTTCCGGCACGGAGAGAAGTCATCCTGCGAAACTGGCGAACGAGCTCCTATCCTGTGTGCCCCCAGGAGCGTCGCAGAGTTAAGGCACTCCGTGGTGGAGTCTGGCCTCATGGAAACCCCTGCACACCCAACTCCCCCGACGTGAAACGCTGGAACTTACCTTGAGGCCTGAGGTCACCTTTCGTTTGGCCGGAGCTGAACATGTAGTGCCGTGGGAGGAGTTTCTAGCAAGGTATTGCCAGCACGGTTTTCCGCTTTGAGAGAACACGCAGCCTCGGCCCACAACGACAATCCTGCCGTGCAGAGACGTCGGGCCGCTAGTGCTGTTCGGGCAGCTTTGAAGCCAAGCGCACGGCGCCTCCAAACGGGGAGAAAGCGTACTCTCCCATCCGCGTCCCACTTTCAAGCTGAATGACGCAGCATGTTTCTCGGGAGGCTCTGCCGAGCTATCTAGTACAAGGGAGAGAGTGCCTGCCTCTGCCGAGAAAGGTTTTGACGTGGGGATTGCTGGACGTGCGGAAGAGCGTTCCCCAGGCCGTGCCAAGTTTAGGCTTTGGTGATTCTGGATGTTCCCAAGGGTCCAGAATTGTCCCTGGGAAAGCTGTCCTTTTTCTCTTTCTCCGGCTGGAAGTAAACATCTGGCCACCGACTGCCGTACGCAGGCGTCCTGGGGGAGCCCCCCCCCCCCGGTTTCCTTTGGGACGCACACTGGTGTCTCACAGAAGAGCCCACATTCCCAATTGGGGGCACACCAGCGTGGAATGTAAGGCTGTTTAGCACGGCGTACCTTGAGGCCGTGTGAAGGCCGTACAAACGAGAGCTTTCGAGCGAACAGGGCAGCGCTTCGCCATCGTCGTTGCACGTTCACGGAGCTTAATCAAACGAATGCATTTACTTCCTGTGGCTCAAACGCCAGAGAGGAGTTGGAAGGCATCCAGTGCCCTTTGACAGTTGTTACAACGAACGTGAGTGCACGGTGTCTCGTGAAATAAAGCCCTAGCACTGTTGAGGCCCTCCGTTAACGCACGCTTCTTCGCTCCTATGGCACTCCGAGGTGTTCCTGACGGGGGAAATCTGGACTTTTGCTTGAGGCCGGGGTGGGGCGAGGGGACTCACAGTTCTTGTGCCGGCGAGCTCCCGAGCGCTCCTGCTGAAGCTCCCAGCAAGGAACCGAGAGCAGCAGGCCTCACACGCGTAAACTCAGACTTCTGCTGTCACGAGTAAACTCAGACGTCTTGTGGGAGGCCTTCCGGCAGCAAAGAGAAGGTGGGCGCGAGCAAGTGTACTTCAGGCAGCTTAGGACCCGCCACTGTCTCGTTTACCACGGAGGGGAATAAGGTTTAGCCAGGGTCGCCCAGCTTCAAACCGGAGCTCCTATAGGGATCCTCAGCGGTTTCTGATTACCTCAAGGAAACACAACGGGAGGAACAGGGCCCTTCCGTGGAGGCCCGTTTGGGCACAGGGACCTCTGCGTGGGAGCTACTGGGTAAGTATGGCAGTCCCTTAGGTAGGCCTCAGTGACCAAGGCTCTCTGGCTCATGCCTAGCTGTGTAAAGAAGTGTGGCAAACGTACGTACTGCTCCTCAGGCTGGGCGCACAGCCTAGCTTTCGCTTCTAGGAGAGTGCTGTCCCGAGTCTCTTCCTGGAGCCAGTCGTCAGCACCGTGCCTTTTGGCACTGCAGTTCTCTTTCAGTCAAGGAGGCCGTTCGACCGGCAAAGGGAGTCGGCGCAGCACTGCTTTCGCGAGGCTCTTTGACGACTGGGGCACTCAACCCAGGCAAGCCAGAGAGCAGTACCTTGCCCTTGCTCTGAATGTGAAGAGCTTTCTCCAGGGGCCTGTTTAGGCTAAGGTTCCTCTAGAAGCCAGGAGCCGCCGTTCCGGCACGGAGAGAAGTCATCCTGCGAAACTGGCGAACGAGCTCCTATCCTGTGTGCCCCCAGGAGCGTCGCAGAGTTAAGGCACTCCGTGGTGGAGTCTGGCCTCATGGAAACCCCTGCACACCCAACTCCCCCGACGTGAAACGCTGGAACTTACCTTGAGGCCTGAGGTCACCTTTCGTTTGGCCGGAGCTGAACATGTAGTGCCGTGGGAGGAGTTTCTAGCAAGGTATTGCCAGCACGGTTTTCCGCTTTGAGAGAACACGCAGCCTCGGCCCACAACGACAATCCTGCCGTGCAGAGACGTCGGGCCGCTAGTGCTGTTCGGGCAGCTTTGAAGCCAAGCGCACGGCGCCTCCAAACGGGGAGAAAGCGTACTCTCCCATCCGCGTCCCACTTTCAAGCTGAATGACGCAGCATGTTTCTCGGGAGGCTCTGCCGAGCTATCTAGTACAAGGGAGAGAGTGCCTGCCTCTGCCGAGAAAGGTTTTGACGTGGGGATTGCTGGACGTGCGGAAGAGCGTTCCCCAGGCCGTGCCAAGTTTAGGCTTTGGTGATTCTGGATGTTCCCAAGGGTCCAGAATTGTCCCTGGGAAAGCTGTCCTTTTTCTCTTTCTCCGGCTGGAAGTAAACATCTGGCCACCGACTGCCGTACGCAGGCGTCCTGGGGGAGCCCCCCCCCCCCCGGTTTCCTTTGGGACGCACACTGGTGTCTCACAGAAGAGCCCACATTCCCAATTGGGGGCACACCAGCGTGGAATGTAAGGCTGTTTAGCACGGCGTACCTTGAGGCCGTGTGAAGGCCGTACAAACGAGAGCTTTCGAGCGAACAGGGCAGCGCTTCGCCATCGTCGTTGCACGTTCACGGAGCTTAATCAAACGAATGCATTTACTTCCTGTGGCTCAAACGCCAGAGAGGAGTTGGAAGGCATCCAGTGCCCTTTGACAGTTGTTACAACGAACGTGAGTGCACGGTGTCTCGTGAAATAAAGCCCTAGCACTGTTGAGGCCCTCCGTTAACGCACGCTTCTTCGCTCCTATGGCACTCCGAGGTGTTCCTGACGGGGGAAATCTGGACTTTTGCTTGAGGCCGGGGTGGGGCGAGGGGACTCACAGTTCTTGTGCCGGCGAGCTCCCGAGCGCTCCTGCTGAAGCTCCCAGCAAGGAACCGAGAGCAGCAGGCCTCACACGCGTAAACTCAGACTTCTGCTGTCACGAGTAAACTCAGACGTCTTGTGGGAGGCCTTCCGGCAGCAAAGAGAAGGTGGGCGCGAGCAAGTGTACTTCAGGCAGCTTAGGACCCGCCACTGTCTCGTTTACCACGGAGGGGAATAAGGTTTAGCCAGGGTCGCCCAGCTTCAAACCGGAGCTCCTATAGGGATCCTCAGCGGTTTCTGATTACCTCAAGGAAACACAACGGGAGGAACAGGGCCCTTCCGTGGAGGCCCGTTTGGGCACAGGGACCTCTGCGTGGGAGCTACTGGGTAAGTATGGCAGTCCCTTAGGTAGGCCTCAGTGACCAAGGCTCTCTGGCTCATGCCTAGCTGTGTAAAGAAGTGTGGCAAACGTACGTACTGCTCCTCAGGCTGGGCGCACAGCCTAGCTTTCGCTTCTAGGAGAGTGCTGTCCCGAGTCTCTTCCTGGAGCCAGTCGTCAGCACCGTGCCTTTTGGCACTGCAGTTCTCTTTCAGTCAAGGAGGCCGTTCGACCGGCAAAGGGAGTCGGCGCAGCACTGCTTTCGCGAGGCTCTTTGACGACTGGGGCACTCAACCCAGGCAAGCCAGAGAGCAGTACCTTGCCCTTGCTCTGAATGTGAAGAGCTTTCTCCAGGGGCCTGTTTAGGCTAAGGTTCCTCTAGAAGCCAGGAGCCGCCGTTCCGGCACGGAGAGAAGTCATCCTGCGAAACTGGCGAACGAGCTCCTATCCTGTGTGCCCCCAGGAGCGTCGCAGAGTTAAGGCACTCCGTGGTGGAGTCTGGCCTCATGGAAACCCCTGCACACCCAACTCCCCCGACGTGAAACGCTGGAACTTACCTTGAGGCCTGAGGTCACCTTTCGTTTGGCCGGAGCTGAACATGTAGTGCCGTGGGAGGAGTTTCTAGCAAGGTATTGCCAGCACGGTTTTCCGCTTTGAGAGAACACGCAGCCTCGGCCCACAACGACAATCCTGCCGTGCAGAGACGTCGGGCCGCTAGTGCTGTTCGGGCAGCTTTGAAGCCAAGCGCACGGCGCCTCCAAACGGGGAGAAAGCGTACTCTCCCATCCGCGTCCCACTTTCAAGCTGAATGACGCAGCATGTTTCTCGGGAGGCTCTGCCGAGCTATCTAGTACAAGGGAGAGAGTGCCTGCCTCTGCCGAGAAAGGTTTTGACGTGGGGATTGCTGGACGTGCGGAAGAGCGTTCCCCAGGCCGTGCCAAGTTTAGGCTTTGGTGATTCTGGATGTTCCCAAGGGTCCAGAATTGTCCCTGGGAAAGCTGTCCTTTTTCTCTTTCTCCGGCTGGAAGTAAACATCTGGCCACCGACTGCCGTACGCAGGCGTCCTGGGGGAGCCCCCCCCCCCCGGTTTCCTTTGGGACGCACACTGGTGTCTCACAGAAGAGCCCACATTCCCAATTGGGGGCACACCAGCGTGGAATGTAAGGCTGTTTAGCACGGCGTACCTTGAGGCCGTGTGAAGGCCGTACAAACGAGAGCTTTCGAGCGAACAGGGCAGCGCTTCGCCATCGTCGTTGCACGTTCACGGAGCTTAATCAAACGAATGCATTTACTTCCTGTGGCTCAAACGCCAGAGAGGAGTTGGAAGGCATCCAGTGCCCTTTGACAGTTGTTACAACGAACGTGAGTGCACGGTGTCTCGTGAAATAAAGCCCTAGCACTGTTGAGGCCCTCCGTTAACGCACGCTTCTTCGCTCCTATGGCACTCCGAGGTGTTCCTGACGGGGGAAATCTGGACTTTTGCTTGAGGCCGGGGTGGGGCGAGGGGACTCACAGTTCTTGTGCCGGCGAGCTCCCGAGCGCTCCTGCTGAAGCTCCCAGCAAGGAACCGAGAGCAGCAGGCCTCACACGCGTAAACTCAGACTTCTGCTGTCACGAGTAAACTCAGACGTCTTGTGGGAGGCCTTCCGGCAGCAAAGAGAAGGTGGGCGCGAGCAAGTGTACTTCAGGCAGCTTAGGACCCGCCACTGTCTCGTTTACCACGGAGGGGAATAAGGTTTAGCCAGGGTCGCCCAGCTTCAAACCGGAGCTCCTATAGGGATCCTCAGCGGTTTCTGATTACCTCAAGGAAACACAACGGGAGGAACAGGGCCCTTCCGTGGAGGCCCGTTTGGGCACAGGGACCTCTGCGTGGGAGCTACTGGGTAAGTATGGCAGTCCCTTAGGTAGGCCTCAGTGACCAAGGCTCTCTGGCTCATGCCTAGCTGTGTAAAGAAGTGTGGCAAACGTACGTACTGCTCCTCAGGCTGGGCGCACAGCCTAGCTTTCGCTTCTAGGAGAGTGCTGTCCCGAGTCTCTTCCTGGAGCCAGTCGTCAGCACCGTGCCTTTTGGCACTGCAGTTCTCTTTCAGTCAAGGAGGCCGTTCGACCGGCAAAGGGAGTCGGCGCAGCACTGCTTTCGCGAGGCTCTTTGACGACTGGGGCACTCAACCCAGGCAAGCCAGAGAGCAGTACCTTGCCCTTGCTCTGAATGTGAAGAGCTTTCTCCAGGGGCCTGTTTAGGCTAAGGTTCCTCTAGAAGCCAGGAGCCGCCGTTCCGGCACGGAGAGAAGTCATCCTGCGAAACTGGCGAACGAGCTCCTATCCTGTGTGCCCCCAGGAGCGTCGCAGAGTTAAGGCACTCCGTGGTGGAGTCTGGCCTCATGGAAACCCCTGCACACCCAACTCCCCCGACGTGAAACGCTGGAACTTACCTTGAGGCCTGAGGTCACCTTTCGTTTGGCCGGAGCTGAACATGTAGTGCCGTGGGAGGAGTTTCTAGCAAGGTATTGCCAGCACGGTTTTCCGCTTTGAGAGAACACGCAGCCTCGGCCCACAACGACAATCCTGCCGTGCAGAGACGTCGGGCCGCTAGTGCTGTTCGGGCAGCTTTGAAGCCAAGCGCACGGCGCCTCCAAACGGGGAGAAAGCGTACTCTCCCATCCGCGTCCCACTTTCAAGCTGAATGACGCAGCATGTTTCTCGGGAGGCTCTGCCGAGCTATCTAGTACAAGGGAGAGAGTGCCTGCCTCTGCCGAGAAAGGTTTTGACGTGGGGATTGCTGGACGTGCGGAAGAGCGTTCCCCAGGCCGTGCCAAGTTTAGGCTTTGGTGATTCTGGATGTTCCCAAGGGTCCAGAATTGTCCCTGGGAAAGCTGTCCTTTTTCTCTTTCTCCGGCTGGAAGTAAACATCTGGCCACCGACTGCCGTACGCAGGCGTCCTGGGGGAGCCCCCCCCCCCCGGTTTCCTTTGGGACGCACACTGGTGTCTCACAGAAGAGCCCACATTCCCAATTGGGGGCACACCAGCGTGGAATGTAAGGCTGTTTAGCACGGCGTACCTTGAGGCCGTGTGAAGGCCGTACAAACGAGAGCTTTCGAGCGAACAGGGCAGCGCTTCGCCATCGTCGTTGCACGTTCACGGAGCTTAATCAAACGAATGCATTTACTTCCTGTGGCTCAAACGCCAGAGAGGAGTTGGAAGGCATCCAGTGCCCTTTGACAGTTGTTACAACGAACGTGAGTGCACGGTGTCTCGTGAAATAAAGCCCTAGCACTGTTGAGGCCCTCCGTTAACGCACGCTTCTTCGCTCCTATGGCACTCCGAGGTGTTCCTGACGGGGGAAATCTGGACTTTTGCTTGAGGCCGGGGTGGGGCGAGGGGACTCACAGTTCTTGTGCCGGCGAGCTCCCGAGCGCTCCTGCTGAAGCTCCCAGCAAGGAACCGAGAGCAGCAGGCCTCACACGCGTAAACTCAGACTTCTGCTGTCACGAGTAAACTCAGACGTCTTGTGGGAGGCCTTCCGGCAGCAAAGAGAAGGTGGGCGCGAGCAAGTGTACTTCAGGCAGCTTAGGACCCGCCACTGTCTCGTTTACCACGGAGGGGAATAAGGTTTAGCCAGGGTCGCCCAGCTTCAAACCGGAGCTCCTATAGGGATCCTCAGCGGTTTCTGATTACCTCAAGGAAACACAACGGGAGGAACAGG
This sequence comes from Pseudorca crassidens, assembly GCF_039906515.1. NCBI lineage: Eukaryota > Metazoa > Chordata > Mammalia > Artiodactyla > Delphinidae > Pseudorca > Pseudorca crassidens. Next base: position 8,368 of record NW_027136135.1, read on the forward strand.
GCCCTTCCGTGGAGGCCCGTTTGGGCACAGGGACCTCTGCGTGGGAGCTACTGGGTAAGTATGGCAGTCCCTTAGGTAGGCCTCAGTGACCAAGGCTCTCTGGCTCATGCCTAGCTGTGTAAAGAAGTGTGGCAAACGTACGTACTGCTCCTCAGGCTGGGCGCACAGCCTAGCTTTCGCTTCTAGGAGAGTGCTGTCCCGAGTCTCTTCCTGGAGCCAGTCGTCAGCACCGTGCCTTTTGGCACTGCAGTTCTCTTTCAGTCAAGGAGGCCGTTCGACCGGCAAAGGGAGTCGGCGCAGCACTGCTTTCGCGAGGCTCTTTGACGACTGGGGCACTCAACCCAGGCAAGCCAGAGAGCAGTACCTTGCCCTTGCTCTGAATGTGAAGAGCTTTCTCCAGGGGCCTGTTTAGGCTAAGGTTCCTCTAGAAGCCAGGAGCCGCCGTTCCGGCACGGAGAGAAGTCATCCTGCGAAACTGGCGAACGAGCTCCTATCCTGTGTGCCCCCAGGAGCGTCGCAGAGTTAAGGCACTCCGTGGTGGAGTCTGGCCTCATGGAAACCCCTGCACACCCAACTCCCCCGACGTGAAACGCTGGAACTTACCTTGAGGCCTGAGGTCACCTTTCGTTTGGCCGGAGCTGAACATGTAGTGCCGTGGGAGGAGTTTCTAGCAAGGTATTGCCAGCACGGTTTTCCGCTTTGAGAGAACACGCAGCCTCGGCCCACAACGACAATCCTGCCGTGCAGAGACGTCGGGCCGCTAGTGCTGTTCGGGCAGCTTTGAAGCCAAGCGCACGGCGCCTCCAAACGGGGAGAAAGCGTACTCTCCCATCCGCGTCCCACTTTCAAGCTGAATGACGCAGCATGTTTCTCGGGAGGCTCTGCCGAGCTATCTAGTACAAGGGAGAGAGTGCCTGCCTCTGCCGAGAAAGGTTTTGACGTGGGGATTGCTGGACGTGCGGAAGAGCGTTCCCCAGGCCGTGCCAAGTTTAGGCTTTGGTGATTCTGGATGTTCCCAAGGGTCCAGAATTGTCCCTGGGAAAGCTGTCCTTTTTCTCTTTCTCCGGCTGGAAGTAAACATCTGGCCACCGACTGCCGTACGCAGGCGTCCTGGGGGAGCCCCCCCCCCGGTTTCCTTTGGGACGCACACTGGTGTCTCACAGAAGAGCCCACATTCCCAATTGGGGGCACACCAGCGTGGAATGTAAGGCTGTTTAGCACGGCGTACCTTGAGGCCGTGTGAAGGCCGTACAAACGAGAGCTTTCGAGCGAACAGGGCAGCGCTTCGCCATCGTCGTTGCACGTTCACGGAGCTTAATCAAACGAATGCATTTACTTCCTGTGGCTCAAACGCCAGAGAGGAGTTGGAAGGCATCCAGTGCCCTTTGACAGTTGTTACAACGAACGTGAGTGCACGGTGTCTCGTGAAATAAAGCCCTAGCACTGTTGAGGCCCTCCGTTAACGCACGCTTCTTCGCTCCTATGGCACTCCGAGGTGTTCCTGACGGGGGAAATCTGGACTTTTGCTTGAGGCCGGGGTGGGGCGAGGGGACTCACAGTTCTTGTGCCGGCGAGCTCCCGAGCGCTCCTGCTGAAGCTCCCAGCAAGGAACCGAGAGCAGCAGGCCTCACACGCGTAAACTCAGACTTCTGCTGTCACGAGTAAACTCAGACGTCTTGTGGGAGGCCTTCCGGCAGCAAAGAGAAGGTGGGCGCGAGCAAGTGTACTTCAGGCAGCTTAGGACCCGCCACTGTCTCGTTTACCACGGAGGGGAATAAGGTTTAGCCAGGGTCGCCCAGCTTCAAACCGGAGCTCCTATAGGGATCCTCAGCGGTTTCTGATTACCTCAAGGAAACACAACGGGAGGAACAGGGCCCTTCCGTGGAGGCCCGTTTGGGCACAGGGACCTCTGCGTGGGAGCTACTGGGTAAGTATGGCAGTCCCTTAGGTAGGCCTCAGTGACCAAGGCTCTCTGGCTCATGCCTAGCTGTGTAAAGAAGTGTGGCAAACGTACGTACTGCTCCTCAGGCTGGGCGCACAGCCTAGCTTTCGCTTCTAGGAGAGTGCTGTCCCGAGTCTCTTCCTGGAGCCAGTCGTCAGCACCGTGCCTTTTGGCACTGCAGTTCTCTTTCAGTCAAGGAGGCCGTTCGACCGGCAAAGGGAGTCGGCGCAGCACTGCTTTCGCGAGGCTCTTTGACGACTGGGGCACTCAACCCAGGCAAGCCAGAGAGCAGTACCTTGCCCTTGCTCTGAATGTGAAGAGCTTTCTCCAGGGGCCTGTTTAGGCTAAGGTTCCTCTAGAAGCCAGGAGCCGCCGTTCCGGCACGGAGAGAAGTCATCCTGCGAAACTGGCGAACGAGCTCCTATCCTGTGTGCCCCCAGGAGCGTCGCAGAGTTAAGGCACTCCGTGGTGGAGTCTGGCCTCATGGAAACCCCTGCACACCCAACTCCCCCGACGTGAAACGCTGGAACTTACCTTGAGGCCTGAGGTCACCTTTCGTTTGGCCGGAGCTGAACATGTAGTGCCGTGGGAGGAGTTTCTAGCAAGGTATTGCCAGCACGGTTTTCCGCTTTGAGAGAACACGCAGCCTCGGCCCACAACGACAATCCTGCCGTGCAGAGACGTCGGGCCGCTAGTGCTGTTCGGGCAGCTTTGAAGCCAAGCGCACGGCGCCTCCAAACGGGGAGAAAGCGTACTCTCCCATCCGCGTCCCACTTTCAAGCTGAATGACGCAGCATGTTTCTCGGGAGGCTCTGCCGAGCTATCTAGTACAAGGGAGAGAGTGCCTGCCTCTGCCGAGAAAGGTTTTGACGTGGGGATTGCTGGACGTGCGGAAGAGCGTTCCCCAGGCCGTGCCAAGTTTAGGCTTTGGTGATTCTGGATGTTCCCAAGGGTCCAGAATTGTCCCTGGGAAAGCTGTCCTTTTTCTCTTTCTCCGGCTGGAAGTAAACATCTGGCCACCGACTGCCGTACGCAGGCGTCCTGGGGGAGCCCCCCCCCCCGGTTTCCTTTGGGACGCACACTGGTGTCTCACAGAAGAGCCCACATTCCCAATTGGGGGCACACCAGCGTGGAATGTAAGGCTGTTTAGCACGGCGTACCTTGAGGCCGTGTGAAGGCCGTACAAACGAGAGCTTTCGAGCGAACAGGGCAGCGCTTCGCCATCGTCGTTGCACGTTCACGGAGCTTAATCAAACGAATGCATTTACTTCCTGTGGCTCAAACGCCAGAGAGGAGTTGGAAGGCATCCAGTGCCCTTTGACAGTTGTTACAACGAACGTGAGTGCACGGTGTCTCGTGAAATAAAGCCCTAGCACTGTTGAGGCCCTCCGTTAACGCACGCTTCTTCGCTCCTATGGCACTCCGAGGTGTTCCTGACGGGGGAAATCTGGACTTTTGCTTGAGGCCGGGGTGGGGCGAGGGGACTCACAGTTCTTGTGCCGGCGAGCTCCCGAGCGCTCCTGCTGAAGCTCCCAGCAAGGAACCGAGAGCAGCAGGCCTCACACGCGTAAACTCAGACTTCTGCTGTCACGAGTAAACTCAGACGTCTTGTGGGAGGCCTTCCGGCAGCAAAGAGAAGGTGGGCGCGAGCAAGTGTACTTCAGGCAGCTTAGGACCCGCCACTGTCTCGTTTACCACGGAGGGGAATAAGGTTTAGCCAGGGTCGCCCAGCTTCAAACCGGAGCTCCTATAGGGATCCTCAGCGGTTTCTGATTACCTCAAGGAAACACAACGGGAGGAACAGGGCCCTTCCGTGGAGGCCCGTTTGGGCACAGGGACCTCTGCGTGGGAGCTACTGGGTAAGTATGGCAGTCCCTTAGGTAGGCCTCAGTGACCAAGGCTCTCTGGCTCATGCCTAGCTGTGTAAAGAAGTGTGGCAAACGTACGTACTGCTCCTCAGGCTGGGCGCACAGCCTAGCTTTCGCTTCTAGGAGAGTGCTGTCCCGAGTCTCTTCCTGGAGCCAGTCGTCAGCACCGTGCCTTTTGGCACTGCAGTTCTCTTTCAGTCAAGGAGGCCGTTCGACCGGCAAAGGGAGTCGGCGCAGCACTGTTTTCGCGAGGCTCTTTGACGACTGGGGCACTCAACCCAGGCAAGCCAGAGAGCAGTACCTTGCCCTTGCTCTGAATGTGAAGAGCTTTCTCCAGGGGCCTGTTTAGGCTAAGGTTCCTCTAGAAGCCAGGAGCCGCCGTTCCGGCACGGAGAGAAGTCATCCTGCGAAACTGGCGAACGAGCTCCTATCCTGTGTGCCCCCAGGAGCGTCGCAGAGTTAAGGCACTCCGTGGTGGAGTCTGGCCTCATGGAAACCCCTGCACACCCAACTCCCCCGACGTGAAACGCTGGAACTTACCTTGAGGCCTGAGGTCACCTTTCGTTTGGCCGGAGCTGAACATGTAGTGCCGTGGGAGGAGTTTCTAGCAAGGTATTGCCAGCACGGTTTTCCGCTTTGAGAGAACACGCAGCCTCGGCCCACAACGACAATCCTGCCGTGCAGAGACGTCGGGCCGCTAGTGCTGTTCGGGCAGCTTTGAAGCCAAGCGCACGGCGCCTCCAAACGGGGAGAAAGCGTACTCTCCCATCCGCGTCCCACTTTCAAGCTGAATGACGCAGCATGTTTCTCGGGAGGCTCTGCCGAGCTATCTAGTACAAGGGAGAGAGTGCCTGCCTCTGCCGAGAAAGGTTTTGACGTGGGGATTGCTGGACGTGCGGAAGAGCATTCCCCAGGCCGTGCCAAGTTTAGGCTTTGGTGATTCTGGATGTTCCCAAGGGTCCAGAATTGTCCCTGGGAAAGCTGTCCTTTTTCTCTTTCTCCGGCTGGAAGTAAACATCTGGCCACCGACTGCCGTACGCAGGCGTCCTGGGGGAGCCCCCCCCCCCCCGGTTTCCTTTGGGACGCACACTGGTGTCTCACAGAAGAGCCCACATTCCCAATTGGGGGCACACCAGCGTGGAATGTAAGGCTGTTTAGCACGGCGTACCTTGAGGCCGTGTGAAGGCCGTACAAACGAGAGCTTTCGAGCGAACAGGGCAGCGCTTCGCCATCGTCGTTGCACGTTCACGGAGCTTAATCAAACGAATGCATTTACTTCCTGTGGCTCAAACGCCAGAGAGGAGTTGGAAGGCATCCAGTGCCCTTTGACAGTTGTTACAACGAACGTGAGTGCACGGTGTCTCGTGAAATAAAGCCCTAGCACTGTTGAGGCCCTCCGTTAACGCACGCTTCTTCGCTCCTATGGCACTCCGAGGTGTTCCTGACGGGGGAAATCTGGACTTTTGCTTGAGGCCGGGGTGGGGCGAGGGGACTCACAGTTCTTGTGCCGGCGAGCTCCCGAGCGCTCCTGCTGAAGCTCCCAGCAAGGAACCGAGAGCAGCAGGCCTCACACGCGTAAACTCAGACTTCTGCTGTCACGAGTAAACTCAGACGTCTTGTGGGAGGCCTTCCGGCAGCAAAGAGAAGGTGGGCGCGAGCAAGTGTACTTCAGGCAGCTTAGGACCCGCCACTGTCTCGTTTACCACGGAGGGGAATAAGGTTTAGCCAGGGTCGCCCAGCTTCAAACCGGAGCTCCTATAGGGATCCTCAGCGGTTTCTGATTACCTCAAGGAAACACAACGGGAGGAACAGGGCCCTTCCGTGGAGGCCCGTTTGGGCACAGGGACCTCTGCGTGGGAGCTACTGGGTAAGTATGGCAGTCCCTTAGGTAGGCCTCAGTGACCAAGGCTCTCTGGCTCATGCCTAGCTGTGTAAAGAAGTGTGGCAAACGTACGTACTGCTCCTCAGGCTGGGCGCACAGCCTAGCTTTCGCTTCTAGGAGAGTGCTGTCCCGAGTCTCTTCCTGGAGCCAGTCGTCAGCACCGTGCCTTTTGGCACTGCAGTTCTCTTTCAGTCAAGGAGGCCGTTCGACCGGCAAAGGGAGTCGGCGCAGCACTGCTTTCGCGAGGCTCTTTGACGACTGGGGCACTCAACCCAGGCAAGCCAGAGAGCAGTACCTTGCCCTTGCTCTGAATGTGAAGAGCTTTCTCCAGGGGCCTGTTTAGGCTAAGGTTCCTCTAGAAGCCAGGAGCCGCCGTTCCGGCACGGAGAGAAGTCATCCTGCGAAACTGGCGAACGAGCTCCTATCCTGTGTGCCCCCAGGAGCGTCGCAGAGTTAAGGCACTCCGTGGTGGAGTCTGGCCTCATGGAAACCCCTGCACACCCAACTCCCCCGACGTGAAACGCTGGAACTTACCTTGAGGCCTGAGGTCACCTTTCGTTTGGCCGGAGCTGAACATGTAGTGCCGTGGGAGGAGTTTCTAGCAAGGTATTGCCAGCACGGTTTTCCGCTTTGAGAGAACACGCAGCCTCGGCCCACAACGACAATCCTGCCGTGCAGAGACGTCGGGCCGCTAGTGCTGTTCGGGCAGCTTTGAAGCCAAGCGCACGGCGCCTCCAAACGGGGAGAAAGCGTACTCTCCCATCCGCGTCCCACTTTCAAGCTGAATGACGCAGCATGTTTCTCGGGAGGCTCTGCCGAGCTATCTAGTACAAGGGAGAGAGTGCCTGCCTCTGCCGAGAAAGGTTTTGACGTGGGGATTGCTGGACGTGCGGAAGAGCGTTCCCCAGGCCGTGCCAAGTTTAGGCTTTGGTGATTCTGGATGTTCCCAAGGGTCCAGAATTGTCCCTGGGAAAGCTGTCCTTTTTCTCTTTCTCCGGCTGGAAGTAAACATCTGGCCACCGACTGCCGTACGCAGGCGTCCTGGGGGAGCCCCCCCCCTCCCCGGTTTCCTTTGGGACGCACACTGGTGTCTCACAGAAGAGCCCACATTCCCAATTGGGGGCACACCAGCGTGGAATGTAAGGCTGTTTAGCACGGCGTACCTTGAGGCCGTGTGAAGGCCGTACAAACGAGAGCTTTCGAGCGAACAGGGCAGCGCTTCGCCATCGTCGTTGCACGTTCACGGAGCTTAATCAAACGAATGCATTTACTTCCTGTGGCTCAAACGCCAGAGAGGAGTTGGAAGGCATCCAGTGCCCTTTGACAGTTGTTACAACGAACGTGAGTGCACGGTGTCTCGTGAAATAAAGCCCTAGCACTGTTGAGGCCCTCCGTTAACGCACGCTTCTTCGCTCCTATGGCACTCCGAGGTGTTCCTGACGGGGGAAATCTGGACTTTTGCTTGAGGCCGGGGTGGGGCGAGGGGACTCACAGTTCTTGTGCCGGCGAGCTCCCGAGCGCTCCTGCTGAAGCTCCCAGCAAGGAACCGAGAGCAGCAGGCCTCACACGCGTAAACTCAGACTTCTGCTGTCACGAGTAAACTCAGACGTCTTGTGGGAGGCCTTCCGGCAGCAAAGAGAAGGTGGGCGCGAGCAAGTGTACTTCAGGCAGCTTAGGACCCGCCACTGTCTCGTTTACCACGGAGGGGAATAAGGTTTAGCCAGGGTCGCCCAGCTTCAAACCGGAGCTCCTATAGGGATCCTCAGCGGTTTCTGATTACCTCAAGGAAACACAACGGGAGGAACAGGGCCCTTCCGTGGAGGCCCGTTTGGGCACAGGGACCTCTGCGTGGGAGCTACTGGGTAAGTATGGCAGTCCCTTAGGTAGGCCTCAGTGACCAAGGCTCTCTGGCTCATGCCTAGCTGTGTAAAGAAGTGTGGCAAACGTACGTACTGCTCCTCAGGCTGGGCGCACAGCCTAGCTTTCGCTTCTGGGAGAGTGCTGTCCCGAGTCTCTTCCTGGAGCCAGTCGTCAGCACCGTGCCTTTTGGCACTGCAGTTCTCTTTCAGTCAAGGAGGCCGTTCGACCGGCAAAGGGAGTCGGCGCAGCACTGCTTTCGCGAGGCTCTTTGACGACTGGGGCACTCAACCCAGGCAAGCCAGAGAGCAGTACCTTGCCCTTGCTCTGAATGTGAAGAGCTTTCTCCAGGGGCCTGTTTAGGCTAAGGTTCCTCTAGAAGCCAGGAGCCGCCGTTCCGGCACGGAGAGAAGTCATCCTGCGAAACTGGCGAACGAGCCAGTTCGCCAGTGTGTGCCCCCAGGAGCGTCGCAGAGTTAAGGCACTCCGTGGTGGAGTCTGGCCTCATGGAAACCCCTGCACACCCAACTCCCCCGACGTGAAACGCTGGAACTTACCTTGAGGCCTGAGGTCACCTTTCGTTTGGCCGGAGCTGAACATGTAGTGCCGTGGGAGGAGTTTCTAGCAAGGTATTGCCAGCACGGTTTTCCGCTTTGAGAGAACACGCAGCCTCGGCCCACAACGACAATCCTGCCGTGCAGAGACGTCGGGCCGCTAGTGCTGTTCGGGCAGCTTTGAAGCCAAGCGCACGGCGCCTCCAAACGGGGAGAAAGCGTACTCTCCCATCCGCGTCCCACTTTCAAGCTGAATGACGCAGCATGTTTCTCGGGAGGCTCTGCCGAGCTATCTAGTACAAGGGAGAGAGTGCCTGCCTCTGCCGAGAAAGGTTTTGACGTGGGGATTGCTGGACGTGCGGAAGAGCGTTCCCCAGGCCGTGCCAAGTTTAGGCTTTGGTGATTCTGGATGTTCCCAAGGGTCCAGAATTGTCCCTGGGAAAGCTGTCCTTTTTCTCTTTCTCCGGCTGGAAGTAAACATCTGGCCACCGACTGCCGTACGCAGGCGTCCTGGGGGAGCCCCCCCCCCCCCGGTTTCCTTTGGGACGCACACTGGTGTCTCACAGAAGAGCCCACATTCCCAATTGGGGGCACACCAGCGTGGAATGTAAGGCTGTTTAGCACGGCGTACCTTGAGGCCGTGTGAAGGCCGTACAAACGAGAGCTTTCGAGCGAACAGGGCAGCGCTTCGCCATCGTCGTTGCACGTTCACGGAGCTTAATCAAACGAATGCATTTACTTCCTGTGGCTCAAACGCCAGAGAGGAGTTGGAAGGCATCCAGTGCCCTTTGACAGTTGTTACAACGAACGTGAGTGCACGGTGTCTCGTGAAATAAAGCCCTAGCACTGTTGAGGCCCTCCGTTAACGCACGCTTCTTCGCTCCTATGGCACTCCGAGGTGTTCCTGACGGGGGAAATCTGGACTTTTGCTTGAGGCCGGGGTGGGGCGAGGGGACTCACAGTTCTTGTGCCGGCGAGCTCCCGAGCGCTCCTGCTGAAGCTCCCAGCAAGGAACCGAGAGCAGCAGGCCTCACACGCGTAAACTCAGACTTCTGCTGTCACGAGTAAACTCAGACGTCTTGTGGGAGGCCTTCCGGCAGCAAAGAGAAGGTGGGCGCGAGCAAGTGTACTTCAGGCAGCTTAGGACCCGCCACTGTCTCGTTTACCACGGAGGGGAATAAGGTTTAGCCAGGGTCGCCCAGCTTCAAACCGGAGCTCCTATAGGGATCCTCAGCGGTTTCTGATTACCTCAAGGAAACACAACGGGAGGAACAGGGCCCTTCCGTGGAGGCCCGTTTGGGCACAGGGACCTCTGCGTGGGAGCTACTGGGTAAGTATGGCAGTCCCTTAGGTAGGCCTCAGTGACCAAGGCTCTCTGGCTCATGCCTAGCTGTGTAAAGAAGTGTGGCAAACGTACGTACTGCTCCTCAGGCTGGGCGCACAGCCTAGCTTTCGCTTCTGGGAGAGTGCTGTCCCGAGTCTCTTCCTGGAGCCAGTCGTCAGCACCGTGCCTTTTGGCACTGCAGTTCTCTTTCAGTCAAGGAGGCCGTTCGACCGGCAAAGGGAGTCGGCGCAGCACTGCTTTCGCGAGGCTCTTTGACGACTGGGGCACTCAACCCAGGCAAGCCAGAGAGCAGTACCTTGCCCTTGCTCTGAATGTGAAGAGCTTTCTCCAGGGGCCTGTTTAGGCTAAGGTTCCTCTAGAAGCCAGGAGCCGCCGTTCCGGCACGGAGAGAAGTCATCCTGCGAAACTGGCGAACGAGCCAGTTCGCCAGTGTGTGCCCCCAGGAGCGTCGCAGAGTTAAGGCACTCCGTGGTGGAGTCTGGCCTCATGGAAACCCCTGCACACCCAACTCCCCCGACGTGAAACGCTGGAACTTACCTTGAGGCCTGAGGTCACCTTTCGTTTGGCCGGAGCTGAACATGTAGTGCCGTGGGAGGAGTTTCTAGCAAGGTATTGCCAGCACGGTTTTCCGCTTTGAGAGAACACGCAGCCTCGGCCCACAACGACAATCCTGCCGTGCAGAGACGTCGGGCCGCTAGTGCTGTTCGGGCAGCTTTGAAGCCAAGCGCACGGCGCCTCCAAACGGGGAGAAAGCGTACTCTCCCATCCGCGTCCCACTTTCAAGCTGAATGACGCAGCATGTTTCTCGGGAGGCTCTGCCGAGCTATCTAGTACAAGGGAGAGAGTGCCTGCCTCTGCCGAGAAAGGTTTTGACGTGGGGATTGCTGGACGTGCGGAAGAGCGTTCCCCAGGCCGTGCCAAGTTTAGGCTTTGGTGATTCTGGATGTTCCCAAGGGTCCAGAATTGTCCCTGGGAAAGCTGTCCTTTTTCTCTTTCTCCGGCTGGAAGTAAACATCTGGCCACCGACTGCCGTACGCAGGCGTCCTGGGGGAGCCCCCCCCCCGGTTTCCTTTGGGACGCACACTGGTGTCTCACAGAAGAGCCCACATTCCCAATTGGGGGCACACCAGCGTGGAATGTAAGGCTGTTTAGCACGGCGTACCTTGAGGCCGTGTGAAGGCCGTACAAACGAGAGCTTTCGAGCGAACAGGGCAGCGCTTCGCCATCGTCGTTGCACGTTCACGGAGCTTAATCAAACGAATGCATTTACTTCCTGTGGCTCAAACGCCAGAGAGGAGTTGGAAGGCATCCAGTGCCCTTTGACAGTTGTTACAACGAACGTGAGTGCACGGTGTCTCGTGAAATAAAGCCCTAGCACTGTTGAGGCCCTCCGTTAACGCACGCTTCTTCGCTCCTATGGCACTCCGAGGTGTTCCTGACGGGGGAAATCTGGACTTTTGCTTGAGGCCGGGGTGGGGCGAGGGGACTCACAGTTCTTGTGCCGGCGAGCTCCCGAGCGCTCCTGCTGAAGCTCCCAGCAAGGAACCGAGAGCAGCAGGCCTCACACGCGTAAACTCAGACTTCTGCTGTCACGAGTAAACTCAGACGTCTTGTGGGAGGCCTTCCGGCAGCAAAGAGAAGGTGGGCGCGAGCAAGTGTACTTCAGGCAGCTTAGGACCCGCCACTGTCTCGTTTACCACGGAGGGGAATAAGGTTTAGCCAGGGTCGCCCAGCTTCAAACCGGAGCTCCTATAGGGATCCTCAGCGGTTTCTGATTACCTCAAGGAAACACAACGGGAGGAACAGGGCCCTTCCGTGGAGGCCCGTTTGGGCACAGGGACCTCTGCGTGGGAGCTACTGGGTAAGTATGGCAGTCCCTTAGGTAGGCCTCAGTGACCAAAGCTCTCTGGCTCATGCCTAGCTGTGTAAAGAAGTGTGGCAAACGTACGTACTGCTCCTCAGGCTGGGCGCACAGCCTAGCTTTCGCTTCTGGGAGAGTGCTGTCCCGAGTCTCTTCCTGGAGCCAGTCGTCAGCACCGTGCCTTTTGGCACTGCAGTTCTCTTTCAGTCAAGGAGGCCGTTCGACCGGCAAAGGGAGTCGGCGCAGCACTGCTTTCGCGAGGCTCTTTGACGACTGGGGCACTCAACCCAGGCAAGCCAGAGAGCAGTACCTTGCCCTTGCTCTGAATGTGAAGAGCTTTCTCCAGGGGCCTGTTTAGGCTAAGGTTCCTCTAGAAGCCAGGAGCCGCCGTTCCGGCACGGAGAGAAGTCATCCTGCGAAACTGGCGAACGAGCTCCTATCCTGTGTGCCCCCAGGAGCGTCGCAGAGTTAAGGCACTCCGTGGTGGAGTCTGGCCTCATGGAAACCCCTGCACACCCAACTCCCCCGACGTGAAACGCTGGAACTTACCTTGAGGCCTGAGGTCACCTTTCGTTTGGCCGGAGCTGAACATGTAGTGCCGTGGGAGGAGTTTCTAGCAAGGTATTGCCAGCACGGTTTTCCGCTTTGAGAGAACACGCAGCCTCGGCCCACAACGACAATCCTGCCGTGCAGAGACGTCGGGCCGCTAGTGCTGTTCGGGCAGCTTTGAAGCCAAGCGCACGGCGCCTCCAAACGGGGAGAAAGCGTACTCTCCCATCCGCGTCCCACTTTCAAGCTGAATGACGCAGCATGTTTCTCGGGAGGCTCTGCCGAGCTATCTAGTACAAGGGAGAGAGTGCCTGCCTCTGCCGAGAAAGGTTTTGACGTGGGGATTGCTGGACGTGCGGAAGAGCGTTCCCCAGGCCGTGCCAAGTTTAGGCTTTGGTGATTCTGGATGTTCCCAAGGGTCCAGAATTGTCCCTGGGAAAGCTGTCCTTTTTCTCTTTCTCCGGCTGGAAGTAAACATCTGGCCACCGACTGCCGTACGCAGGCGTCCTGGGGGAGCCCCCCCCCCCCGGTTTCCTTTGGGACGCACACTGGTGTCTCACAGAAGAGCCCACATTCCCAATTGGGGGCACACCAGCGTGGAATGTAAGGCTGTTTAGCACGGCGTACCTTGAGGCCGTGTGAAGGCCGTACAAACGAGAGCTTTCGAGCGAACAGGGCAGCGCTTCGCCATCGTCGTTGCACGTTCACGGAGCTTAATCAAACGAATGCATTTACTTCCTGTGGCTCAAACGCCAGAGAGGAGTTGGAAGGCATCCAGTGCCCTTTGACAGTTGTTACAACGAACGTGAGTGCACGGTGTCTCGTGAAATAAAGCCCTAGCACTGTTGAGGCCCTCCGTTAACGCACGCTTCTTCGCTCCTATGGCACTCCGAGGTGTTCCTGACGGGGGAAATCTGGACTTTTGCTTGAGGCCGGGGTGGGGCGAGGGGACTCACAGTTCTTGTGCCGGCGAGCTCCCGAGCGCTCCTGCTGAAGCTCCCAGCAAGGAACCGAGAGCAGCAGGCCTCACACGCGTAAACTCAGACTTCTGCTGTCACGAGTAAACTCAGACGTCTTGTGGGAGGCCTTCCGGCAGCAAAGAGAAGGTGGGCGCGAGCAAGTGTACTTCAGGCAGCTTAGGACCCGCCACTGTCTCGTTTACCACGGAGGGGAATAAGGTTTAGCCAGGGTCGCCCAGCTTCAAACCGGAGCTCCTATAGGGATCCTCAGCGGTTTCTGATTACCTCAAGGAAACACAACGGGAGGAACAGGGCCCTTCCGTGGAGGCCCGTTTGGGCACAGGGACCTCTGCGTGGGAGCTACTGGGTAAGTATGGCAGTCCCTTAGGTAGGCCTCAGTGACCAAGGCTCTCTGGCTCATGCCTAGCTGTGTAAAGAAGTGTGGCAAACGTACGTACTGCTCCTCAGGCTGGGCGCACAGCCTAGCTTTCGCTTCTGGGAGAGTGCTGTCCCGAGTCTCTTCCTGGAGCCAGTCGTCAGCACCGTGCCTTTTGGCACTGCAGTTCTCTTTCAGTCAAGGAGGCCGTTCGACCGGCAAAGGGAGTCGGCGCAGCACTGCTTTCGCGAGGCTCTTTGACGACTGGGGCACTCAACCCAGGCAAGCCAGAGAGCAGTACCTTGCCCTTGCTCTGAATGTGAAGAGCTTTCTCCAGGGGCCTGTTTAGGCTAAGGTTCCTCTAGAAGCCAGGAGCCGCCGTTCCGGCACGGAGAGAAGTCATCCTGCGAAACTGGCGAACGAGCTCCTATCCTGTGTGCCCCCAGGAGCGTCGCAGAGTTAAGGCACTCCGTGGTGGAGTCTGGCCTCATGGAAACCCCTGCACACCCAACTCCCCCGACGTGAAACGCTGGAACTTACCTTGAGGCCTGAGGTCACCTTTCGTTTGGCCGGAGCTGAACATGTAGTGCCGTGGGAGGAGTTTCTAGCAAGGTATTGCCAGCACGGTTTTCCGCTTTGAGAGAACACGCAGCCTCGGCCCACAACGACAATCCTGCCGTGCAGAGACGTCGGGCCGCTAGTGCTGTTCGGGCAGCTTTGAAGCCAAGCGCACGGCGCCTCCAAACGGGGAGAAAGCGTACTCTCCCATCCGCGTCCCACTTTCAAGCTGAATGACGCAGCATGTTTCTCGGGAGGCTCTGCCGAGCTATCTAGTACAAGGGAGAGAGTGCCTGCCTCTGCCGAGAAAGGTTTTGACGTGGGGATTGCTGGACGTGCGGAAGAGCGTTCCCCAGGCCGTGCCAAGTTTAGGCTTTGGTGATTCTGGATGTTCCCAAGGGTCCAGAATTGTCCCTGGGAAAGCTGTCCTTTTTCTCTTTCTCCGGCTGGAAGTAAACATCTGGCCACCGACTGCCGTACGCAGGCGTCCTGGGGGAGCCCCCCCCCCCCGGTTTCCTTTGGGACGCACACTGGTGTCTCACAGAAGAGCCCACATTCCCAATTGGGGGCACACCAGCGTGGAATGTAAGGCTGTTTAGCACGGCGTACCTTGAGGCCGTGTGAAGGCCGTACAAACGAGAGCTTTCGAGCGAACAGGGCAGCGCTTCGCCATCGTCGTTGCACGTTCACGGAGCTTAATCAAACGAATGCATTTACTTCCTGTGGCTCAAACGCCAGAGAGGAGTTGGAAGGCATCCAGTGCCCTTTGACAGTTGTTACAACGAACGTGAGTGCACGGTGTCTCGTGAAATAAAGCCCTAGCACTGTTGAGGCCCTCCGTTAACGCACGCTTCTTCGCTCCTATGGCACTCCGAGGTGTTCCTGACGGGGGAAATCTGGACTTTTGCTTGAGGCCGGGGTGGGGCGAGGGGACTCACAGTTCTTGTGCCGGCGAGCTCCCGAGCGCTCCTGCTGAAGCTCCCAGCAAGGAACCGAGAGCAGCAGGCCTCACACGCGTAAACTCAGACTTCTGCTGTCACGAGTAAACTCAGACGTCTTGTGGGAGGCCTTCCGGCAGCAAAGAGAAGGTGGGCGCGAGCAAGTGTACTTCAGGCAGCTTAGGACCCGCCACTGTCTCGTTTACCACGGAGGGGAATAAGGTTTAGCCAGGGTCGCCCAGCTTCAAACCGGAGCTCCTATAGGGATCCTCAGCGGTTTCTGATTACCTCAAGGAAACACAACGGGAGGAACAGGGCCCTTCCGTGGAGGCCCGTTTGGGCACAGGGACCTCTGCGTGGGAGCTACTGGGTAAGTATGGCAGTCCCTTAGGTAGGCCTCAGTGACCAAGGCTCTCTGGCTCATGCCTAGCTGTGTAAAGAAGTGTGGCAAACGTACGTACTGCTCCTCAGGCTGGGCGCACAGCCTAGCTTTCGCTTCTAGGAGAGTGCTGTCCCGAGTCTCTTCCTGGAGCCAGTCGTCAGCACCGTGCCTTTTGGCACTGCAGTTCTCTTTCAGTCAAGGAGGCCGTTCGACCGGCAAAGGGAGTCGGCGCAGCACTGCTTTCGCGAGGCTCTTTGACGACTGGGGCACTCAACCCAGGCAAGCCAGAGAGCAGTACCTTGCCCTTGCTCTGAATGTGAAGAGCTTTCTCCAGGGGCCTGTTTAGGCTAAGGTTCCTCTAGAAGCCAGGAGCCGCCGTTCCGGCACGGAGAGAAGTCATCCTGCGAAACTGGCGAACGAGCTCCTATCCTGTGTGCCCCCAGGAGCGTCGCAGAGTTAAGGCACTCCGTGGTGGAGTCTGGCCTCATGGAAACCCCTGCACACCCAACTCCCCCGACGTGAAACGCTGGAACTTACCTTGAGGCCTGAGGTCACCTTTCGTTTGGCCGGAGCTGAACATGTAGTGCCGTGGGAGGAGTTTCTAGCAAGGTATTGCCAGCACGGTTTTCCGCTTTGAGAGAACACGCAGCCTCGGCCCACAACGACAATCCTGCCGTGCAGAGACGTCGGGCCGCTAGTGCTGTTCGGGCAGCTTTGAAGCCAAGCGCACGGCGCCTCCAAACGGGGAGAAAGCGTACTCTCCCATCCGCGTCCCACTTTCAAGCTGAATGACGCAGCATGTTTCTCGGGAGGCTCTGCCGAGCTATCTAGTACAAGGGAGAGAGTGCCTGCCTCTGCCGAGAAAGGTTTTGACGTGGGGATTGCTGGACGTGCGGAAGAGCGTTCCCCAGGCCGTGCCAAGTTTAGGCTTTGGTGATTCTGGATGTTCCCAAGGGTCCAGAATTGTCCCTGGGAAAGCTGTCCTTTTTCTCTTTCTCCGGCTGGAAGTAAACATCTGGCCACCGACTGCCGTACGCAGGCGTCCTGGGGGAGCCCCCCCCCCCCCGGTTTCCTTTGGGACGCACACTGGTGTCTCACAGAAGAGCCCACATTCCCAATTGGGGGCACACCAGCGTGGAATGTAAGGCTGTTTAGCACGGCGTACCTTGAGGCCGTGTGAAGGCCGTACAAACGAGAGCTTTCGAGCGAACAGGGCAGCGCTTCGCCATCGTCGTTGCACGTTCACGGAGCTTAATCAAACGAATGCATTTACTTCCTGTGGCTCAAACGCCAGAGAGGAGTTGGAAGGCATCCAGTGCCCTTTGACAGTTGTTACAACGAACGTGAGTGCACGGTGTCTCGTGAAATAAAGCCCTAGCACTGTTGAGGCCCTCCGTTAACGCACGCTTCTTCGCTCCTATGGCACTCCGAGGTGTTCCTGACGGGGGAAATCTGGACTTTTGCTTGAGGCCGGGGTGGGGCGAGGGGACTCACAGTTCTTGTGCCGGCGAGCTCCCGAGCGCTCCTGCTGAAGCTCCCAGCAAGGAACCGAGAGCAGCAGGCCTCACACGCGTAAACTCAGACTTCTGCTGTCACGAGTAAACTCAGACGTCTTGTGGGAGGCCTTCCGGCAGCAAAGAGAAGGTGGGCGCGAGCAAGTGTACTTCAGGCAGCTTAGGACCCGCCACTGTCTCGTTTACCACGGAGGGGAATAAGGTTTAGCCAGGGTCGCCCAGCTTCAAACCGGAGCTCCTATAGGGATCCTCAGCGGTTTCTGATTACCTCAAGGAAACACAACGGGAGGAACAGGGCCCTTCCGTGGAGGCCCGTTTGGGCACAGGGACCTCTGCGTGGGAGCTACTGGGTAAGTATGGCAGTCCCTTAGGTAGGCCTCAGTGACCAAGGCTCTCTGGCTCATGCCTAGCTGTGTAAAGAAGTGTGGCAAACGTACGTACTGCTCCTCAGGCTGGGCGCACAGCCTAGCTTTCGCTTCTGGGAGAGTGCTGTCCCGAGTCTCTTCCTGGAGCCAGTCGTCAGCACCGTGCCTTTTGGCACTGCAGTTCTCTTTCAGTCAAGGAGGCCGTTCGACCGGCAAAGGGAGTCGGCGCAGCACTGCTTTCGCGAGGCTCTTTGACGACTGGGGCACTCGACCCAGGCAAGCCAGAGAGCAGTACCTTGCCCTTGCTCTGAATGTGAAGAGCTTTCTCCAGGGGCCTGTTTAGGCTAAGGTTCCTCTAGAAGCCAGGAGCCGCCGTTCCGGCACGGAGAGAAGTCATCCTGCGAAACTGGCGAACGAGCTCCTATCCTGTGTGCCCCCAGGAGCGTCGCAGAGTTAAGGCACTCCGTGGTGGAGTCTGGCCTCATGGAAACCCCTGCACACCCAACTCCCCCGACGTGAAACGCTGGAACTTACCTTGAGGCCTGAGGTCACCTTTCGTTTGGCCGGAGCTGAACATGTAGTGCCGTGGGAGGAGTTTCTAGCAAGGTATTGCCAGCACGGTTTTCCGCTTTGAGAGAACACGCAGCCTCGGCCCACAACGACAATCCTGCCGTGCAGAGACGTCGGGCCGCTAGTGCTGTTCGGGCAGCTTTGAAGCCAAGCGCACGGCGCCTCCAAACGGGGAGAAAGCGTACTCTCCCATCCGCGTCCCACTTTCAAGCTGAATGACGCAGCATGTTTCTCGGGAGGCTCTGCCGAGCTATCTAGTACAAGGGAGAGAGTGCCTGCCTCTGCCGAGAAAGGTTTTGACGTGGGGATTGCTGGACGTGCGGAAGAGCGTTCCCCAGGCCGTGCCAAGTTTAGGCTTTGGTGATTCTGGATGTTCCCAAGGGTCCAGAATTGTCCCTGGGAAAGCTGTCCTTTTTCTCTTTCTCCGGCTGGAAGTAAACATCTGGCCACCGACTGCCGTACGCAGGCGTCCTGGGGGAGCCCCCCCCCCCGGTTTCCTTTGGGACGCACACTGGTGTCTCACAGAAGAGCCCACATTCCCAATTGGGGGCACACCAGCGTGGAATGTAAGGCTGTTTAGCACGGCGTACCTTGAGGCCGTGTGAAGGCCGTACAAACGAGAGCTTTCGAGCGAACAGGGCAGCGCTTCGCCATCGTCGTTGCACGTTCACGGAGCTTAATCAAACGAATGCATTTACTTCCTGTGGCTCAAACGCCAGAGAGGAGTTGGAAGGCATCCAGTGCCCTTTGACAGTTGTTACAACGAACGTGAGTGCACGGTGTCTCGTGAAATAAAGCCCTAGCACTGTTGAGGCCCTCCGTTAACGCACGCTTCTTCGCTCCTATGGCACTCCGAGGTGTTCCTGACGGGGGAAATCTGGACTTTTGCTTGAGGCCGGGGTGGGGCGAGGGGACTCACAGTTCTTGTGCCGGCGAGCTCCCGAGCGCTCCTGCTGAAGCTCCCAGCAAGGAACCGAGAGCAGCAGGCCTCACACGCGTAAACTCAGACTTCTGCTGTCACGAGTAAACTCAGACGTCTTGTGGGAGGCCTTCCGGCAGCAAAGAGAAGGTGGGCGCGAGCAAGTGTACTTCAGGCAGCTTAGGACCCGCCACTGTCTCGTTTACCACGGAGGGGAATAAGGTTTAGCCAGGGTCGCCCAGCTTCAAACCGGAGCTCCTATAGGGATCCTCAGCGGTTTCTGATTACCTCAAGGAAACACAACGGGAGGAACAGGGCCCTTCCGTGGAGGCCCGTTTGGGCACAGGGACCTCTGCGTGGGAGCTACTGGGTAAGTACGGCAGTCCCTTAGGTAGGCCTCAGTGACCAAGGCTCTCTGGCTCATGCCTAGCTGTGTAAAGAAGTGTGGCAAACGTACGTACTGCTCCTCAGGCTGGGCGCACAGCCTAGCTTTCGCTTCTAGGAGAGTGCTGTCCCGAGTCTCTTCCTGGAGCCAGTCGTCAGCACCGTGCCTTTTGGCACTGCAGTTCTCTTTCAGTCAAGGAGGCCGTTCGACCGGCAAAGGGAGTCGGCGCAGCACTGCTTTCGCGAGGCTCTTTGACGACTGGGGCACTCAACCCAGGCAAGCCAGAGAGCAGTACCTTGCCCTTGCTCTGAATGTGAAGAGCTTTCTCCAGGGGCCTGTTTAGGCTAAGGTTCCTCTAGAAGCCAGGAGCCGCCGTTCCGGCACGGAGAGAAGTCATCCTGCGAAACTGGCGAACGAGCTCCTATCCTGTGTGCCCCCAGGAGCGTCGCAGAGTTAAGGCACTCCGTGGTGGAGTCTGGCCTCATGGAAACCCCTGCACACCCAACTCCCCCGACGTGAAACGCTGGAACTTACCTTGAGGCCTGAGGTCACCTTTCGTTTGGCCGGAGCTGAACATGTAGTGCCGTGGGAGGAGTTTCTAGCAAGGTATTGCCAGCACGGTTTTCCGCTTTGAGAGAACACGCAGCCTCGGCCCACAACGACAATCCTGCCGTGCAGAGACGTCGGGCCGCTAGTGCTGTTCGGGCAGCTTTGAAGCCAAGCGCACGGCGCCTCCAAACGGGGAGAAAGCGTACTCTCCCATCCGCGTCCCACTTTCAAGCTGAATGACGCAGCATGTTTCTCGGGAGGCTCTGCCGAGCTATCTAGTACAAGGGAGAGAGTGCCTGCCTCTGCCGAGAAAGGTTTTGACGTGGGGATTGCTGGACGTGCGGAAGAGCGTTCCCCAGGCCGTGCCAAGTTTAGGCTTTGGTGATTCTGGATGTTCCCAAGGGTCCAGAATTGTCCCTGGGAAAGCTGTCCTTTTTCTCTTTCTCCGGCTGGAAGTAAACATCTGGCCACCGACTGCCGTACGCAGGCGTCCTGGGGGAGCCCCCCCCCCCCCGGTTTCCTTTGGGACGCACACTGGTGTCTCACAGAAGAGCCCACATTCCCAATTGGGGGCACACCAGCGTGGAATGTAAGGCTGTTTAGCACGGCGTACCTTGAGGCCGTGTGAAGGCCGTACAAACGAGAGCTTTCGAGCGAACAGGGCAGCGCTTCGCCATCGTCGTTGCACGTTCACGGAGCTTAATCAAACGAATGCATTTACTTCCTGTGGCTCAAACGCCAGAGAGGAGTTGGAAGGCATCCAGTGCCCTTTGACAGTTGTTACAACGAACGTGAGTGCACGGTGTCTCGTGAAATAAAGCCCTAGCACTGTTGAGGCCCTCCGTTAACGCACGCTTCTTCGCTCCTATGGCACTCCGAGGTGTTCCTGACGGGGGAAATCTGGACTTTTGCTTGAGGCCGGGGTGGGGCGAGGGGACTCACAGTTCTTGTGCCGGCGAGCTCCCGAGCGCTCCTGCTGAAGCTCCCAGCAAGGAACCGAGAGCAGCAGGCCTCACACGCGTAAACTCAGACTTCTGCTGTCACGAGTAAACTCAGACGTCTTGTGGGAGGCCTTCCGGCAGCAAAGAGAAGGTGGGCGCGAGCAAGTGTACTTCAGGCAGCTTAGGACCCGCCACTGTCTCGTTTACCACGGAGGGGAATAAGGTTTAGCCAGGGTCGCCCAGCTTCAAACCGGAGCTCCTATAGGGATCCTCAGCGGTTTCTGATTACCTCAAGGAAACACAACGGGAGGAACAGGGCCCTTCCGTGGAGGCCCGTTTGGGCACAGGGACCTCTGCGTGGGAGCTACTGGGTAAGTATGGCAGTCCCTTAGGTAGGCCTCAGTGACCAAGGCTCTCTGGCTCATGCCTAGCTGTGTAAAGAAGTGTGGCAAACGTACGTACTGCTCCTCAGGCTGGGCGCACAGCCTAGCTTTCGCTTCTAGGAGAGTGCTGTCCCGAGTCTCTTCCTGGAGCCAGTCGTCAGCACCGTGCCTTTTGGCACTGCAGTTCTCTTTCAGTCAAGGAGGCCGTTCGACCGGCAAAGGGAGTCGGCGCAGCACTGCTTTCGCGAGGCTCTTTGACGACTGGGGCACTCAACCCAGGCAAGCCAGAGAGCAGTACCTTGCCCTTGCTCTGAATGTGAAGAGCTTTCTCCAGGGGCCTGTTTAGGCTAAGGTTCCTCTAGAAGCCAGGAGCCGCCGTTCCGGCACGGAGAGAAGTCATCCTGCGAAACTGGCGAACGAGCTCCTATCCTGTGTGCCCCCAGGAGCGTCGCAGAGTTAAGGCACTCCGTGGTGGAGTCTGGCCTCATGGAAACCCCTGCACACCCAACTCCCCCGACGTGAAACGCTGGAACTTACCTTGAGGCCTGAGGTCACCTTTCGTTTGGCCGGAGCTGAACATGTAGTGCCGTGGGAGGAGTTTCTAGCAAGGTATTGCCAGCACGGTTTTCCGCTTTGAGAGAACACGCAGCCTCGGCCCACAACGACAATCCTGCCGTGCAGAGACGTCGGGCCGCTAGTGCTGTTCGGGCAGCTTTGAAGCCAAGCGCACGGCGCCTCCAAACGGGGAGAAAGCGTACTCTCCCATCCGCGTCCCACTTTCAAGCTGAATGACGCAGCATGTTTCTCGGGAGGCTCTGCCGAGCTATCTAGTACAAGGGAGAGAGTGCCTGCCTCTGCCGAGAAAGGTTTTGACGTGGGGATTGCTGGACGTGCGGAAGAGCGTTCCCCAGGCCGTGCCAAGTTTAGGCTTTGGTGATTCTGGATGTTCCCAAGGGTCCAGAATTGTCCCTGGGAAAGCTGTCCTTTTTCTCTTTCTCCGGCTGGAAGTAAACATCTGGCCACCGACTGCCGTACGCAGGCGTCCTGGGGGAGCCCCCCCCCCCCGGTTTCCTTTGGGACGCACACTGGTGTCTCACAGAAGAGCCCACATTCCCAATTGGGGGCACACCAGCGTGGAATGTAAGGCTGTTTAGCACGGCGTACCTTGAGGCCGTGTGAAGGCCGTACAAACGAGAGCTTTCGAGCGAACAGGGCAGCGCTTCGCCATCGTCGTTGCACGTTCACGGAGCTTAATCAAACGAATGCATTTACTTCCTGTGGCTCAAACGCCAGAGAGGAGTTGGAAGGCATCCAGTGCCCTTTGACAGTTGTTACAACGAACGTGAGTGCACGGTGTCTCGTGAAATAAAGCCCTAGCACTGTTGAGGCCCTCCGTTAACGCACGCTTCTTCGCTCCTATGGCACTCCGAGGTGTTCCTGACGGGGGAAATCTGGACTTTTGCTTGAGGCCGGGGTGGGGCGAGGGGACTCACAGTTCTTGTGCCGGCGAGCTCCCGAGCGCTCCTGCTGAAGCTCCCAGCAAGGAACCGAGAGCAGCAGGCCTCACACGCGTAAACTCAGACTTCTGCTGTCACGAGTAAACTCAGACGTCTTGTGGGAGGCCTTCCGGCAGCAAAGAGAAGGTGGGCGCGAGCAAGTGTACTTCAGGCAGCTTAGGACCCGCCACTGTCTCGTTTACCACGGAGGGGAATAAGGTTTAGCCAGGGTCGCCCAGCTTCAAACCGGAGCTCCTATAGGGATCCTCAGCGGTTTCTGATTACCTCAAGGAAACACAACGGGAGGAACAGGGCCCTTCCGTGGAGGCCCGTTTGGGCACAGGGACCTCTGCGTGGGAGCTACTGGGTAAGTATGGCAGTCCCTTAGGTAGGCCTCAGTGACCAAGGCTCTCTGGCTCATGCCTAGCTGTGTAAAGAAGTGTGGCAAACGTACGTACTGCTCCTCAGGCTGGGCGCACAGCCTAGCTTTCGCTTCTAGGAGAGTGCTGTCCCGAGTCTCTTCCTGGAGCCAGTCGTCAGCACCGTGCCTTTTGGCACTGCAGTTCTCTTTCAGTCAAGGAGGCCGTTCGACCGGCAAAGGGAGTCGGCGCAGCACTGCTTTCGCGAGGCTCTTTGACGACTGGGGCACTCAACCCAGGCAAGCCAGAGAGCAGTACCTTGCCCTTGCTCTGAATGTGAAGAGCTTTCTCCAGGGGCCTGTTTAGGCTAAGGTTCCTCTAGAAGCCAGGAGCCGCCGTTCCGGCACGGAGAGAAGTCATCCTGCGAAACTGGCGAACGAGCTCCTATCCTGTGTGCCCCCAGGAGCGTCGCAGAGTTAAGGCACTCCGTGGTGGAGTCTGGCCTCATGGAAACCCCTGCACACCCAACTCCCCCGACGTGAAACGCTGGAACTTACCTTGAGGCCTGAGGTCACCTTTCGTTTGGCCGGAGCTGAACATGTAGTGCCGTGGGAGGAGTTTCTAGCAAGGTATTGCCAGCACGGTTTTCCGCTTTGAGAGAACACGCAGCCTCGGCCCACAACGACAATCCTGCCGTGCAGAGACGTCGGGCCGCTAGTGCTGTTCGGGCAGCTTTGAAGCCAAGCGCACGGCGCCTCCAAACGGGGAGAAAGCGTACTCTCCCATCCGCGTCCCACTTTCAAGCTGAATGACGCAGCATGTTTCTCGGGAGGCTCTGCCGAGCTATCTAGTACAAGGGAGAGAGTGCCTGCCTCTGCCGAGAAAGGTTTTGACGTGGGGATTGCTGGACGTGCGGAAGAGCGTTCCCCAGGCCGTGCCAAGTTTAGGCTTTGGTGATTCTGGATGTTCCCAAGGGTCCAGAATTGTCCCTGGGAAAGCTGTCCTTTTTCTCTTTCTCCGGCTGGAAGTAAACATCTGGCCACCGACTGCCGTACGCAGGCGTCCTGGGGGAGCCCCCCTCCCCCCCGGTTTCCTTTGGGACGCACACTGGTGTCTCACAGAAGAGCCCACATTCCCAATTGGGGGCACACCAGCGTGGAATGTAAGGCTGTCTAGCACGGCGTACCTTGAGGCCGTGTGAAGGCCGTACAAACGAGAGCTTTCGAGCGAACAGGGCAGCGCTTCGCCATCGTCGTTGCACGTTCACGGAGCTTAATCAAACGAATGCATTTACTTCCTGTGGCTCAAACGCCAGAGAGGAGTTGGAAGGCATCCAGTGCCCTTTGACAGTTGTTACAACGAACGTGAGTGCACGGTGTCTCGTGAAATAAAGCCCTAGCACTGTTGAGGCCCTCCGTTAACGCACGCTTCTTCGCTCCTATGGCACTCCGAGGTGTTCCTGACGGGGGAAATCTGGACTTTTGCTTGAGGCCGGGGTGGGGCGAGGGGACTCACAGTTCTTGTGCCGGCGAGCTCCCGAGCGCTCCTGCTGAAGCTCCCAGCAAGGAACCGAGAGCAGCAGGCCTCACACGCGTAAACTCAGACTTCTGCTGTCACGAGTAAACTCAGACGTCTTGTGGGAGGCCTTCCGGCAGCAAAGAGAAGGTGGGCGCGAGCAAGTGTACTTCAGGCAGCTTAGGACCCGCCACTGTCTCGTTTACCACGGAGGGGAATAAGGTTTAGCCAGGGTCGCCCAGCTTCAAACCGGAGCTCCTATAGGGATCCTCAGCGGTTTCTGATTACCTCAAGGAAACACAACGGGAGGAACAGGGCCCTTCCGTGGAGGCCCGTTTGGGCACAGGGACCTCTGCGTGGGAGCTACTGGGTAAGTACGGCAGTCCCTTAGGTAGGCCTCAGTGACCAAGGCTCTCTGGCTCATGCCTAGCTGTGTAAAGAAGTGTGGCAAACGTACGTACTGCTCCTCAGGCTGGGCGCACAGCCTAGCTTTCGCTTCTAGGAGAGTGCTGTCCCGAGTCTCTTCCTGGAGCCAGTCGTCAGCACCGTGCCTTTTGGCACTGCAGTTCTCTTTCAGTCAAGGAGGCCGTTCGACCGGCAAAGGGAGTCGGCGCAGCACTGCTTTCGCGAGGCTCTTTGACGACTGGGGCACTCAACCCAGGCAAGCCAGAGAGCAGTACCTTGCCCTTGCTCTGAATGTGAAGAGCTTTCTCCAGGGGCCTGTTTAGGCTAAGGTTCCTCTAGAAGCCAGGAGCCGCCGTTCCGGCACGGAGAGAAGTCATCCTGCGAAACTGGCGAACGAGCTCCTATCCTGTGTGCCCCCAGGAGCGTCGCAGAGTTAAGGCACTCCGTGGTGGAGTCTGGCCTCATGGAAACCCCTGCACACCCAACTCCCCCGACGTGAAACGCTGGAACTTACCTTGAGGCCTGAGGTCACCTTTCGTTTGGCCGGAGCTGAACATGTAGTGCCGTGGGAGGAGTTTCTAGCAAGGTATTGCCAGCACGGTTTTCCGCTTTGAGAGAACACGCAGCCTCGGCCCACAACGACAATCCTGCCGTGCAGAGACGTCGGGCCGCTAGTGCTGTTCGGGCAGCTTTGAAGCCAAGCGCACGGCGCCTCCAAACGGGGAGAAAGCGTACTCTCCCATCCGCGTCCCACTTTCAAGCTGAATGACGCAGCATGTTTCTCGGGAGGCTCTGCCGAGCTATCTAGTACAAGGGAGAGAGTGCCTGCCTCTGCCGAGAAAGGTTTTGACGTGGGGATTGCTGGACGTGCGGAAGAGCGTTCCCCAGGCCGTGCCAAGTTTAGGCTTTGGTGATTCTGGATGTTCCCAAGGGTCCAGAATTGTCCCTGGGAAAGCTGTCCTTTTTCTCTTTCTCCGGCTGGAAGTAAACATCTGGCCACCGACTGCCGTACGCAGGCGTCCTGGGGGAGCCCCCCCCCCCCCGGTTTCCTTTGGGACGCACACTGGTGTCTCACAGAAGAGCCCACATTCCCAATTGGGGGCACACCAGCGTGGAATGTAAGGCTGTCTAGCACGGCGTACCTTGAGGCCGTGTGAAGGCCGTACAAACGAGAGCTTTCGAGCGAACAGGGCAGCGCTTCGCCATCGTCGTTGCACGTTCACGGAGCTTAATCAAACGAATGCATTTACTTCCTGTGGCTCAAACGCCAGAGAGGAGTTGGAAGGCATCCAGTGCCCTTTGACAGTTGTTACAACGAACGTGAGTGCACGGTGTCTCGTGAAATAAAGCCCTAGCACTGTTGAGGCCCTCCGTTAACGCACGCTTCTTCGCTCCTATGGCACTCCGAGGTGTTCCTGACGGGGGAAATCTGGACTTTTGCTTGAGGCCGGGGTGGGGCGAGGGGACTCACAGTTCTTGTGCCGGCGAGCTCCCGAGCGCTCCTGCTGAAGCTCCCAGCAAGGAACCGAGAGCAGCAGGCCTCACACGCGTAAACTCAGACTTCTGCTGTCACGAGTAAACTCAGACGTCTTGTGGGAGGCCTTCCGGCAGCAAAGAGAAGGTGGGCGCGAGCAAGTGTACTTCAGGCAGCTTAGGACCCGCCACTGTCTCGTTTACCACGGAGGGGAATAAGGTTTAGCCAGGGTCGCCCAGCTTCAAACCGGAGCTCCTATAGGGATCCTCAGCGGTTTCTGATTACCTCAAGGAAACACAACGGGAGGAACAGGGCCCTTCCGTGGAGGCCCGTTTGGGCACAGGGACCTCTGCGTGGGAGCTACTGGGTAAGTACGGCAGTCCCTTAGGTAGGCCTCAGTGACCAAGGCTCTCTGGCTCATGCCTAGCTGTGTAAAGAAGTGTGGCAAACGTACGTACTGCTCCTCAGGCTGGGCGCACAGCCTAGCTTTCGCTTCTAGGAGAGTGCTGTCCCGAGTCTCTTCCTGGAGCCAGTCGTCAGCACCGTGCCTTTTGGCACTGCAGTTCTCTTTCAGTCAAGGAGGCCGTTCGACCGGCAAAGGGAGTCGGCGCAGCACTGCTTTCGCGAGGCTCTTTGACGACTGGGGCACTCAACCCAGGCAAGCCAGAGAGCAGTACCTTGCCCTTGCTCTGAATGTGAAGAGCTTTCTCCAGGGGCCTGTTTAGGCTAAGGTTCCTCTAGAAGCCAGGAGCCGCCGTTCCGGCACGGAGAGAAGTCATCCTGCGAAACTGGCGAACGAGCTCCTATCCTGTGTGCCCCCAGGAGCGTCGCAGAGTTAAGGCACTCCGTGGTGGAGTCTGGCCTCATGGAAACCCCTGCACACCCAACTCCCCCGACGTGAAACGCTGGAACTTACCTTGAGGCCTGAGGTCACCTTTCGTTTGGCCGGAGCTGAACATGTAGTGCCGTGGGAGGAGTTTCTAGCAAGGTATTGCCAGCACGGTTTTCCGCTTTGAGAGAACACGCAGCCTCGGCCCACAACGACAATCCTGCCGTGCAGAGACGTCGGGCCGCTAGTGCTGTTCGGGCAGCTTTGAAGCCAAGCGCACGGCGCCTCCAAACGGGGAGAAAGCGTACTCTCCCATCCGCGTCCCACTTTCAAGCTGAATGACGCAGCATGTTTCTCGGGAGGCTCTGCCGAGCTATCTAGTACAAGGGAGAGAGTGCCTGCCTCTGCCGAGAAAGGTTTTGACGTGGGGATTGCTGGACGTGCGGAAGAGCGTTCCCCAGGCCGTGCCAAGTTTAGGCTTTGGTGATTCTGGATGTTCCCAAGGGTCCAGAATTGTCCCTGGGAAAGCTGTCCTTTTTCTCTTTCTCCGGCTGGAAGTAAACATCTGGCCACCGACTGCCGTACGCAGGCGTCCTGGGGGAGCCCCCCCCCCCCCCCGGTTTCCTTTGGGACGCACACTGGTGTCTCACAGAAGAGCCCACATTCCCAATTGGGGGCACACCAGCGTGGAATGTAAGGCTGTCTAGCACGGCGTACCTTGAGGCCGTGTGAAGGCCGTACAAACGAGAGCTTTCGAGCGAACAGGGCAGCGCTTCGCCATCGTCGTTGCACGTTCACGGAGCTTAATCAAACGAATGCATTTACTTCCTGTGGCTCAAACGCCAGAGAGGAGTTGGAAGGCATCCAGTGCCCTTTGACAGTTGTTACAACGAACGTGAGTGCACGGTGTCTCGTGAAATAAAGCCCTAGCACTGTTGAGGCCCTCCGTTAACGCACGCTTCTTCGCTCCTATGGCACTCCGAGGTGTTCCTGACGGGGGAAATCTGGACTTTTGCTTGAGGCCGGGGTGGGGCGAGGGGACTCACAGTTCTTGTGCCGGCGAGCTCCCGAGCGCTCCTGCTGAAGCTCCCAGCAAGGAACCGAGAGCAGCAGGCCTCACACGCGTAAACTCAGACTTCTGCTGTCACGAGTAAACTCAGACGTCTTGTGGGAGGCCTTCCGGCAGCAAAGAGAAGGTGGGCGCGAGCAAGTGTACTTCAGGCAGCTTAGGACCCGCCACTGTCTCGTTTACCACGGAGGGGAATAAGGTTTAGCCAGGGTCGCCCAGCTTCAAACCGGAGCTCCTATAGGGATCCTCAGCGGTTTCTGATTACCTCAAGGAAACACAACGGGAGGAACAGGGCCCTTCCGTGGAGGCCCGTTTGGGCACAGGGACCTCTGCGTGGGAGCTACTGGGTAAGTACGGCAGTCCCTTAGGTAGGCCTCAGTGACCAAGGCTCTCTGGCTCATGCCTAGCTGTGTAAAGAAGTGTGGCAAACGTACGTACTGCTCCTCAGGCTGGGCGCACAGCCTAGCTTTCGCTTCTAGGAGAGTGCTGTCCCGAGTCTCTTCCTGGAGCCAGTCGTCAGCACCGTGCCTTTTGGCACTGCAGTTCTCTTTCAGTCAAGGAGGCCGTTCGACCGGCAAAGGGAGTCGGCGCAGCACTGCTTTCGCGAGGCTCTTTGACGACTGGGGCACTCAACCCAGGCAAGCCAGAGAGCAGTACCTTGCCCTTGCTCTGAATGTGAAGAGCTTTCTCCAGGGGCCTGTTTAGGCTAAGGTTCCTCTAGAAGCCAGGAGCCGCCGTTCCGGCACGGAGAGAAGTCATCCTGCGAAACTGGCGAACGAGCTCCTATCCTGTGTGCCCCCAGGAGCGTCGCAGAGTTAAGGCACTCCGTGGTGGAGTCTGGCCTCATGGAAACCCCTGCACACCCAACTCCCCCGACGTGAAACGCTGGAACTTACCTTGAGGCCTGAGGTCACCTTTCGTTTGGCCGGAGCTGAACATGTAGTGCCGTGGGAGGAGTTTCTAGCAAGGTATTGCCAGCACGGTTTTCCGCTTTGAGAGAACACGCAGCCTCGGCCCACAACGACAATCCTGCCGTGCAGAGACGTCGGGCCGCTAGTGCTGTTCGGGCAGCTTTGAAGCCAAGCGCACGGCGCCTCCAAACGGGGAGAAAGCGTACTCTCCCATCCGCGTCCCACTTTCAAGCTGAATGACGCAGCATGTTTCTCGGGAGGCTCTGCCGAGCTATCTAGTACAAGGGAGAGAGTGCCTGCCTCTGCCGAGAAAGGTTTTGACGTGGGGATTGCTGGACGTGCGGAAGAGCGTTCCCCAGGCCGTGCCAAGTTTAGGCTTTGGTGATTCTGGATGTTCCCAAGGGTCCAGAATTGTCCCTGGGAAAGCTGTCCTTTTTCTCTTTCTCCGGCTGGAAGTAAACATCTGGCCACCGACTGCCGTACGCAGGCGTCCTGGGGGAGCCCCCCCCCCCCCCGGTTTCCTTTGGGACGCACACTGGTGTCTCACAGAAGAGCCCACATTCCCAATTGGGGGCACACCAGCGTGGAATGTAAGGCTGTTTAGCACGGCGTACCTTGAGGCCGTGTGAAGGCCGTACAAACGAGAGCTTTCGAGCGAACAGGGCAGCGCTTCGCCATCGTCGTTGCACGTTCACGGAGCTTAATCAAACGAATGCATTTACTTCCTGTGGCTCAAACGCCAGAGAGGAGTTGGAAGGCATCCAGTGCCCTTTGACAGTTGTTACAACGAACGTGAGTGCACGGTGTCTCGTGAAATAAAGCCCTAGCACTGTTGAGGCCCTCCGTTAACGCACGCTTCTTCGCTCCTATGGCACTCCGAGGTGTTCCTGACGGGGGAAATCTGGACTTTTGCTTGAGGCCGGGGTGGGGCGAGGGGACTCACAGTTCTTGTGCCGGCGAGCTCCCGAGCGCTCCTGCTGAAGCTCCCAGCAAGGAACCGAGAGCAGCAGGCCTCACACGCGTAAACTCAGACTTCTGCTGTCACGAGTAAACTCAGACGTCTTGTGGGAGGCCTTCCGGCAGCAAAGAGAAGGTGGGCGCGAGCAAGTGTACTTCAGGCAGCTTAGGACCCGCCACTGTCTCGTTTACCACGGAGGGGAATAAGGTTTAGCCAGGGTCGCCCAGCTTCAAACCGGAGCTCCTATAGGGATCCTCAGCGGTTTCTGATTACCTCAAGGAAACACAACGGGAGGAACAGGGCCCTTCCGTGGAGGCCCGTTTGGGCACAGGGACCTCTGCGTGGGAGCTACTGGGTAAGTATGGCAGTCCCTTAGGTAGGCCTCAGTGACCAAGGCTCTCTGGCTCATGCCTAGCTGTGTAAAGAAGTGTGGCAAACGTACGTACTGCTCCTCAGGCTGGGCGCACAGCCTAGCTTTCGCTTCTAGGAGAGTGCTGTCCCGAGTCTCTTCCTGGAGCCAGTCGTCAGCACCGTGCCTTTTGGCACTGCAGTTCTCTTTCAGTCAAGGAGGCCGTTCGACCGGCAAAGGGAGTCGGCGCAGCACTGCTTTCGCGAGGCTCTTTGACGACTGGGGCACTCAACCCAGGCAAGCCAGAGAGCAGTACCTTGCCCTTGCTCTGAATGTGAAGAGCTTTCTCCAGGGGCCTGTTTAGGCTAAGGTTCCTCTAGAAGCCAGGAGCCGCCGTTCCGGCACGGAGAGAAGTCATCCTGCGAAACTGGCGAACGAGCTCCTATCCTGTGTGCCCCCAGGAGCGTCGCAGAGTTAAGGCACTCCGTGGTGGAGTCTGGCCTCATGGAAACCCCTGCACACCCAACTCCCCCGACGTGAAACGCTGGAACTTACCTTGAGGCCTGAGGTCACCTTTCGTTTGGCCGGAGCTGAACATGTAGTGCCGTGGGAGGAGTTTCTAGCAAGGTATTGCCAGCACGGTTTTCCGCTTTGAGAGAACACGCAGCCTCGGCCCACAACGACAATCCTGCCGTGCAGAGACGTCGGGCCGCTAGTGCTGTTCGGGCAGCTTTGAAGCCAAGCGCACGGCGCCTCCAAACGGGGAGAAAGCGTACTCTCCCATCCGCGTCCCACTTTCAAGCTGAATGACGCAGCATGTTTCTCGGGAGGCTCTGCCGAGCTATCTAGTACAAGGGAGAGAGTGCCTGCCTCTGCCGAGAAAGGTTTTGACGTGGGGATTGCTGGACGTGCGGAAGAGCGTTCCCCAGGCCGTGCCAAGTTTAGGCTTTGGTGATTCTGGATGTTCCCAAGGGTCCAGAATTGTCCCTGGGAAAGCTGTCCTTTTTCTCTTTCTCCGGCTGGAAGTAAACATCTGGCCACCGACTGCCGTACGCAGGCGTCCTGGGGGAGCCCCCCCCCCCCGGTTTCCTTTGGGACGCACACTGGTGTCTCACAGAAGAGCCCACATTCCCAATTGGGGGCACACCAGCGTGGAATGTAAGGCTGTCTAGCACGGCGTACCTTGAGGCCGTGTGAAGGCCGTACAAACGAGAGCTTTCGAGCGAACAGGGCAGCGCTTCGCCATCGTCGTTGCACGTTCACGGAGCTTAATCAAACGAATGCATTTACTTCCTGTGGCTCAAACGCCAGAGAGGAGTTGGAAGGCATCCAGTGCCCTTTGACAGTTGTTACAACGAACGTGAGTGCACGGTGTCTCGTGAAATAAAGCCCTAGCACTGTTGAGGCCCTCCGTTAACGCACGCTTCTTCGCTCCTATGGCACTCCGAGGTGTTCCTGACGGGGGAAATCTGGACTTTTGCTTGAGGCCGGGGTGGGGCGAGGGGACTCACAGTTCTTGTGCCGGCGAGCTCCCGAGCGCTCCTGCTGAAGCTCCCAGCAAGGAACCGAGAGCAGCAGGCCTCACACGCGTAAACTCAGACTTCTGCTGTCACGAGTAAACTCAGACGTCTTGTGGGAGGCCTTCCGGCAGCAAAGAGAAGGTGGGCGCGAGCAAGTGTACTTCAGGCAGCTTAGGACCCGCCACTGTCTCGTTTACCACGGAGGGGAATAAGGTTTAGCCAGGGTCGCCCAGCTTCAAACCGGAGCTCCTATAGGGATCCTCAGCGGTTTCTGATTACCTCAAGGAAACACAACGGGAGGAACAGGGCCCTTCCGTGGAGGCCCGTTTGGGCACAGGGACCTCTGCGTGGGAGCTACTGGGTAAGTATGGCAGTCCCTTAGGTAGGCCTCAGTGACCAAGGCTCTCTGGCTCATGCCTAGCTGTGTAAAGAAGTGTGGCAAACGTACGTACTGCTCCTCAGGCTGGGCGCACAGCCTAGCTTTCGCTTCTAGGAGAGTGCTGTCCCGAGTCTCTTCCTGGAGCCAGTCGTCAGCACCGTGCCTTTTGGCACTGCAGTTCTCTTTCAGTCAAGGAGGCCGTTCGACCGGCAAAGGGAGTCGGCGCAGCACTGCTTTCGCGAGGCTCTTTGACGACTGGGGCACTCAACCCAGGCAAGCCAGAGAGCAGTACCTTGCCCTTGCTCTGAATGTGAAGAGCTTTCTCCAGGGGCCTGTTTAGGCTAAGGTTCCTCTAGAAGCCAGGAGCCGCCGTTCCGGCACGGAGAGAAGTCATCCTGCGAAACTGGCGAACGAGCTCCTATCCTGTGTGCCCCCAGGAGCGTCGCAGAGTTAAGGCACTCCGTGGTGGAGTCTGGCCTCATGGAAACCCCTGCACACCCAACTCCCCCGACGTGAAACGCTGGAACTTACCTTGAGGCCTGAGGTCACCTTTCGTTTGGCCGGAGCTGAACATGTAGTGCCGTGGGAGGAGTTTCTAGCAAGGTATTGCCAGCACGGTTTTCCGCTTTGAGAGAACACGCAGCCTCGGCCCACAACGACAATCCTGCCGTGCAGAGACGTCGGGCCGCTAGTGCTGTTCGGGCAGCTTTGAAGCCAAGCGCACGGCGCCTCCAAACGGGGAGAAAGCGTACTCTCCCATCCGCGTCCCACTTTCAAGCTGAATGACGCAGCATGTTTCTCGGGAGGCTCTGCCGAGCTATCTAGTACAAGGGAGAGAGTGCCTGCCTCTGCCGAGAAAGGTTTTGACGTGGGGATTGCTGGACGTGCGGAAGAGCGTTCCCCAGGCCGTGCCAAGTTTAGGCTTTGGTGATTCTGGATGTTCCCAAGGGTCCAGAATTGTCCCTGGGAAAGCTGTCCTTTTTCTCTTTCTCCGGCTGGAAGTAAACATCTGGCCACCGACTGCCGTACGCAGGCGTCCTGGGGGAGCCCCCCCCCCCCGGTTTCCTTTGGGACGCACACTGGTGTCTCACAGAAGAGCCCACATTCCCAATTGGGGGCACACCAGCGTGGAATGTAAGGCTGTCTAGCACGGCGTACCTTGAGGCCGTGTGAAGGCCGTACAAACGAGAGCTTTCGAGCGAACAGGGCAGCGCTTCGCCATCGTCGTTGCACGTTCACGGAGCTTAATCAAACGAATGCATTTACTTCCTGTGGCTCAAACGCCAGAGAGGAGTTGGAAGGCATCCAGTGCCCTTTGACAGTTGTTACAACGAACGTGAGTGCACGGTGTCTCGTGAAATAAAGCCCTAGCACTGTTGAGGCCCTCCGTTAACGCACGCTTCTTCGCTCCTATGGCACTCCGAGGTGTTCCTGACGGGGGAAATCTGGACTTTTGCTTGAGGCCGGGGTGGGGCGAGGGGACTCACAGTTCTTGTGCCGGCGAGCTCCCGAGCGCTCCTGCTGAAGCTCCCAGCAAGGAACCGAGAGCAGCAGGCCTCACACGCGTAAACTCAGACTTCTGCTGTCACGAGTAAACTCAGACGTCTTGTGGGAGGCCTTCCGGCAGCAAAGAGAAGGTGGGCGCGAGCAAGTGTACTTCAGGCAGCTTAGGACCCGCCACTGTCTCGTTTACCACGGAGGGGAATAAGGTTTAGCCAGGGTCGCCCAGCTTCAAACCGGAGCTCCTATAGGGATCCTCAGCGGTTTCTGATTACCTCAAGGAAACACAACGGGAGGAACAGGGCCCTTCCGTGGAGGCCCGTTTGGGCACAGGGACCTCTGCGTGGGAGCTACTGGGTAAGTATGGCAGTCCCTTAGGTAGGCCTCAGTGACCAAGGCTCTCTGGCTCATGCCTAGCTGTGTAAAGAAGTGTGGCAAACGTACGTACTGCTCCTCAGGCTGGGCGCACAGCCTAGCTTTCGCTTCTAGGAGAGTGCTGTCCCGAGTCTCTTCCTGGAGCCAGTCGTCAGCACCGTGCCTTTTGGCACTGCAGTTCTCTTTCAGTCAAGGAGGCCGTTCGACCGGCAAAGGGAGTCGGCGCAGCACTGCTTTCGCGAGGCTCTTTGACGACTGGGGCACTCAACCCAGGCAAGCCAGAGAGCAGTACCTTGCCCTTGCTCTGAATGTGAAGAGCTTTCTCCAGGGGCCTGTTTAGGCTAAGGTTCCTCTAGAAGCCAGGAGCCGCCGTTCCGGCACGGAGAGAAGTCATCCTGCGAAACTGGCGAACGAGCTCCTATCCTGTGTGCCCCCAGGAGCGTCGCAGAGTTAAGGCACTCCGTGGTGGAGTCTGGCCTCATGGAAACCCCTGCACACCCAACTCCCCCGACGTGAAACGCTGGAACTTACCTTGAGGCCTGAGGTCACCTTTCGTTTGGCCGGAGCTGAACATGTAGTGCCGTGGGAGGAGTTTCTAGCAAGGTATTGCCAGCACGGTTTTCCGCTTTGAGAGAACACGCAGCCTCGGCCCACAACGACAATCCTGCCGTGCAGAGACGTCGGGCCGCTAGTGCTGTTCGGGCAGCTTTGAAGCCAAGCGCACGGCGCCTCCAAACGGGGAGAAAGCGTACTCTCCCATCCGCGTCCCACTTTCAAGCTGAATGACGCAGCATGTTTCTCGGGAGGCTCTGCCGAGCTATCTAGTACAAGGGAGAGAGTGCCTGCCTCTGCCGAGAAAGGTTTTGACGTGGGGATTGCTGGACGTGCGGAAGAGCGTTCCCCAGGCCGTGCCAAGTTTAGGCTTTGGTGATTCTGGATGTTCCCAAGGGTCCAGAATTGTCCCTGGGAAAGCTGTCCTTTTTCTCTTTCTCCGGCTGGAAGTAAACATCTGGCCACCGACTGCCGTACGCAGGCGTCCTGGGGGAGCCCCCCCCCCCCGGTTTCCTTTGGGACGCACACTGGTGTCTCACAGAAGAGCCCACATTCCCAATTGGGGGCACACCAGCGTGGAATGTAAGGCTGTTTAGCACGGCGTACCTTGAGGCCGTGTGAAGGCCGTACAAACGAGAGCTTTCGAGCGAACAGGGCAGCGCTTCGCCATCGTCGTTGCACGTTCACGGAGCTTAATCAAACGAATGCATTTACTTCCTGTGGCTCAAACGCCAGAGAGGAGTTGGAAGGCATCCAGTGCCCTTTGACAGTTGTTACAACGAACGTGAGTGCACGGTGTCTCGTGAAATAAAGCCCTAGCACTGTTGAGGCCCTCCGTTAACGCACGCTTCTTCGCTCCTATGGCACTCCGAGGTGTTCCTGACGGGGGAAATCTGGACTTTTGCTTGAGGCCGGGGTGGGGCGAGGGGACTCACAGTTCTTGTGCCGGCGAGCTCCCGAGCGCTCCTGCTGAAGCTCCCAGCAAGGAACCGAGAGCAGCAGGCCTCACACGCGTAAACTCAGACTTCTGCTGTCACGAGTAAACTCAGACGTCTTGTGGGAGGCCTTCCGGCAGCAAAGAGAAGGTGGGCGCGAGCAAGTGTACTTCAGGCAGCTTAGGACCCGCCACTGTCTCGTTTACCACGGAGGGGAATAAGGTTTAGCCAGGGTCGCCCAGCTTCAAACCGGAGCTCCTATAGGGATCCTCAGCGGTTTCTGATTACCTCAAGGAAACACAACGGGAGGAACAGGGCCCTTCCGTGGAGGCCCGTTTGGGCACAGGGACCTCTGCGTGGGAGCTACTGGGTAAGTATGGCAGTCCCTTAGGTAGGCCTCAGTGACCAAGGCTCTCTGGCTCATGCCTAGCTGTGTAAAGAAGTGTGGCAAACGTACGTACTGCTCCTCAGGCTGGGCGCACAGCCTAGCTTTCGCTTCTAGGAGAGTGCTGTCCCGAGTCTCTTCCTGGAGCCAGTCGTCAGCACCGTGCCTTTTGGCACTGCAGTTCTCTTTCAGTCAAGGAGGCCGTTCGACCGGCAAAGGGAGTCGGCGCAGCACTGCTTTCGCGAGGCTCTTTGACGACTGGGGCACTCAACCCAGGCAAGCCAGAGAGCAGTACCTTGCCCTTGCTCTGAATGTGAAGAGCTTTCTCCAGGGGCCTGTTTAGGCTAAGGTTCCTCTAGAAGCCAGGAGCCGCCGTTCCGGCACGGAGAGAAGTCATCCTGCGAAACTGGCGAACGAGCTCCTATCCTGTGTGCCCCCAGGAGCGTCGCAGAGTTAAGGCACTCCGTGGTGGAGTCTGGCCTCATGGAAACCCCTGCACACCCAACTCCCCCGACGTGAAACGCTGGAACTTACCTTGAGGCCTGAGGTCACCTTTCGTTTGGCCGGAGCTGAACATGTAGTGCCGTGGGAGGAGTTTCTAGCAAGGTATTGCCAGCACGGTTTTCCGCTTTGAGAGAACACGCAGCCTCGGCCCACAACGACAATCCTGCCGTGCAGAGACGTCGGGCCGCTAGTGCTGTTCGGGCAGCTTTGAAGCCAAGCGCACGGCGCCTCCAAACGGGGAGAAAGCGTACTCTCCCATCCGCGTCCCACTTTCAAGCTGAATGACGCAGCATGTTTCTCGGGAGGCTCTGCCGAGCTATCTAGTACAAGGGAGAGAGTGCCTGCCTCTGCCGAGAAAGGTTTTGACGTGGGGATTGCTGGACGTGCGGAAGAGCGTTCCCCAGGCCGTGCCAAGTTTAGGCTTTGGTGATTCTGGATGTTCCCAAGGGTCCAGAATTGTCCCTGGGAAAGCTGTCCTTTTTCTCTTTCTCCGGCTGGAAGTAAACATCTGGCCACCGACTGCCGTACGCAGGCGTCCTGGGGGAGCCCCCCCCCCCCCGGTTTCCTTTGGGACGCACACTGGTGTCTCACAGAAGAGCCCACATTCCCAATTGGGGGCACACCAGCGTGGAATGTAAGGCTGTTTAGCACGGCGTACCTTGAGGCCGTGTGAAGGCCGTACAAACGAGAGCTTTCGAGCGAACAGGGCAGCGCTTCGCCATCGTCGTTGCACGTTCACGGAGCTTAATCAAACGAATGCATTTACTTCCTGTGGCTCAAACGCCAGAGAGGAGTTGGAAGGCATCCAGTGCCCTTTGACAGTTGTTACAACGAACGTGAGTGCACGGTGTCTCGTGAAATAAAGCCCTAGCACTGTTGAGGCCCTCCGTTAACGCACGCTTCTTCGCTCCTATGGCACTCCGAGGTGTTCCTGACGGGGGAAATCTGGACTTTTGCTTGAGGCCGGGGTGGGGCGAGGGGACTCACAGTTCTTGTGCCGGCGAGCTCCCGAGCGCTCCTGCTGAAGCTCCCAGCAAGGAACCGAGAGCAGCAGGCCTCACACGCGTAAACTCAGACTTCTGCTGTCACGAGTAAACTCAGACGTCTTGTGGGAGGCCTTCCGGCAGCAAAGAGAAGGTGGGCGCGAGCAAGTGTACTTCAGGCAGCTTAGGACCCGCCACTGTCTCGTTTACCACGGAGGGGAATAAGGTTTAGCCAGGGTCGCCCAGCTTCAAACCGGAGCTCCTATAGGGATCCTCAGCGGTTTCTGATTACCTCAAGGAAACACAACGGGAGGAACAGGGCCCTTCCGTGGAGGCCCGTTTGGGCACAGGGACCTCTGCGTGGGAGCTACTGGGTAAGTATGGCAGTCCCTTAGGTAGGCCTCAGTGACCAAGGCTCTCTGGCTCATGCCTAGCTGTGTAAAGAAGTGTGGCAAACGTACGTACTGCTCCTCAGGCTGGGCGCACAGCCTAGCTTTCGCTTCTAGGAGAGTGCTGTCCCGAGTCTCTTCCTGGAGCCAGTCGTCAGCACCGTGCCTTTTGGCACTGCAGTTCTCTTTCAGTCAAGGAGGCCGTTCGACCGGCAAAGGGAGTCGGCGCAGCACTGCTTTCGCGAGGCTCTTTGACGACTGGGGCACTCAACCCAGGCAAGCCAGAGAGCAGTACCTTGCCCTTGCTCTGAATGTGAAGAGCTTTCTCCAGGGGCCTGTTTAGGCTAAGGTTCCTCTAGAAGCCAGGAGCCGCCGTTCCGGCACGGAGAGAAGTCATCCTGCGAAACTGGCGAACGAGCTCCTATCCTGTGTGCCCCCAGGAGCGTCGCAGAGTTAAGGCACTCCGTGGTGGAGTCTGGCCTCATGGAAACCCCTGCACACCCAACTCCCCCGACGTGAAACGCTGGAACTTACCTTGAGGCCTGAGGTCACCTTTCGTTTGGCCGGAGCTGAACATGTAGTGCCGTGGGAGGAGTTTCTAGCAAGGTATTGCCAGCACGGTTTTCCGCTTTGAGAGAACACGCAGCCTCGGCCCACAACGACAATCCTGCCGTGCAGAGACGTCGGGCCGCTAGTGCTGTTCGGGCAGCTTTGAAGCCAAGCGCACGGCGCCTCCAAACGGGGAGAAAGCGTACTCTCCCATCCGCGTCCCACTTTCAAGCTGAATGACGCAGCATGTTTCTCGGGAGGCTCTGCCGAGCTATCTAGTACAAGGGAGAGAGTGCCTGCCTCTGCCGAGAAAGGTTTTGACGTGGGGATTGCTGGACGTGCGGAAGAGCGTTCCCCAGGCCGTGCCAAGTTTAGGCTTTGGTGATTCTGGATGTTCCCAAGGGTCCAGAATTGTCCCTGGGAAAGCTGTCCTTTTTCTCTTTCTCCGGCTGGAAGTAAACATCTGGCCACCGACTGCCGTACGCAGGCGTCCTGGGGGAGCCCCCCCCCCCCCGGTTTCCTTTGGGACGCACACTGGTGTCTCACAGAAGAGCCCACATTCCCAATTGGGGGCACACCAGCGTGGAATGTAAGGCTGTTTAGCACGGCGTACCTTGAGGCCGTGTGAAGGCCGTACAAACGAGAGCTTTCGAGCGAACAGGGCAGCGCTTCGCCATCGTCGTTGCACGTTCACGGAGCTTAATCAAACGAATGCATTTACTTCCTGTGGCTCAAACGCCAGAGAGGAGTTGGAAGGCATCCAGTGCCCTTTGACAGTTGTTACAACGAACGTGAGTGCACGGTGTCTCGTGAAATAAAGCCCTAGCACTGTTGAGGCCCTCCGTTAACGCACGCTTCTTCGCTCCTATGGCACTCCGAGGTGTTCCTGACGGGGGAAATCTGGACTTTTGCTTGAGGCCGGGGTGGGGCGAGGGGACTCACAGTTCTTGTGCCGGCGAGCTCCCGAGCGCTCCTGCTGAAGCTCCCAGCAAGGAACCGAGAGCAGCAGGCCTCACACGCGTAAACTCAGACTTCTGCTGTCACGAGTAAACTCAGACGTCTTGTGGGAGGCCTTCCGGCAGCAAAGAGAAGGTGGGCGCGAGCAAGTGTACTTCAGGCAGCTTAGGACCCGCCACTGTCTCGTTTACCACGGAGGGGAATAAGGTTTAGCCAGGGTCGCCCAGCTTCAA
Organism: Pseudorca crassidens; assembly: GCF_039906515.1. Taxonomy (NCBI): domain Eukaryota; kingdom Metazoa; phylum Chordata; class Mammalia; order Artiodactyla; family Delphinidae; genus Pseudorca; species Pseudorca crassidens. The sequence continues at coordinate 47,691 of NW_027136135.1, forward strand.
ACCGGAGCTCCTATAGGGATCCTCAGCGGTTTCTGATTACCTCAAGGAAACACAACGGGAGGAACAGGGCCCTTCCGTGGAGGCCCGTTTGGGCACAGGGACCTCTGCGTGGGAGCTACTGGGTAAGTATGGCAGTCCCTTAGGTAGGCCTCAGTGACCAAGGCTCTCTGGCTCATGCCTAGCTGTGTAAAGAAGTGTGGCAAACGTACGTACTGCTCCTCAGGCTGGGCGCACAGCCTAGCTTTCGCTTCTAGGAGAGTGCTGTCCCGAGTCTCTTCCTGGAGCCAGTCGTCAGCACCGTGCCTTTTGGCACTGCAGTTCTCTTTCAGTCAAGGAGGCCGTTCGACCGGCAAAGGGAGTCGGCGCAGCACTGCTTTCGCGAGGCTCTTTGACGACTGGGGCACTCAACCCAGGCAAGCCAGAGAGCAGTACCTTGCCCTTGCTCTGAATGTGAAGAGCTTTCTCCAGGGGCCTGTTTAGGCTAAGGTTCCTCTAGAAGCCAGGAGCCGCCGTTCCGGCACGGAGAGAAGTCATCCTGCGAAACTGGCGAACGAGCTCCTATCCTGTGTGCCCCCAGGAGCGTCGCAGAGTTAAGGCACTCCGTGGTGGAGTCTGGCCTCATGGAAACCCCTGCACACCCAACTCCCCCGACGTGAAACGCTGGAACTTACCTTGAGGCCTGAGGTCACCTTTCGTTTGGCCGGAGCTGAACATGTAGTGCCGTGGGAGGAGTTTCTAGCAAGGTATTGCCAGCACGGTTTTCCGCTTTGAGAGAACACGCAGCCTCGGCCCACAACGACAATCCTGCCGTGCAGAGACGTCGGGCCGCTAGTGCTGTTCGGGCAGCTTTGAAGCCAAGCGCACGGCGCCTCCAAACGGGGAGAAAGCGTACTCTCCCATCCGCGTCCCACTTTCAAGCTGAATGACGCAGCATGTTTCTCGGGAGGCTCTGCCGAGCTATCTAGTACAAGGGAGAGAGTGCCTGCCTCTGCCGAGAAAGGTTTTGACGTGGGGATTGCTGGACGTGCGGAAGAGCGTTCCCCAGGCCGTGCCAAGTTTAGGCTTTGGTGATTCTGGATGTTCCCAAGGGTCCAGAATTGTCCCTGGGAAAGCTGTCCTTTTTCTCTTTCTCCGGCTGGAAGTAAACATCTGGCCACCGACTGCCGTACGCAGGCGTCCTGGGGGAGCCCCCCCCCCCGGTTTCCTTTGGGACGCACACTGGTGTCTCACAGAAGAGCCCACATTCCCAATTGGGGGCACACCAGCGTGGAATGTAAGGCTGTTTAGCACGGCGTACCTTGAGGCCGTGTGAAGGCCGTACAAACGAGAGCTTTCGAGCGAACAGGGCAGCGCTTCGCCATCGTCGTTGCACGTTCACGGAGCTTAATCAAACGAATGCATTTACTTCCTGTGGCTCAAACGCCAGAGAGGAGTTGGAAGGCATCCAGTGCCCTTTGACAGTTGTTACAACGAACGTGAGTGCACGGTGTCTCGTGAAATAAAGCCCTAGCACTGTTGAGGCCCTCCGTTAACGCACGCTTCTTCGCTCCTATGGCACTCCGAGGTGTTCCTGACGGGGGAAATCTGGACTTTTGCTTGAGGCCGGGGTGGGGCGAGGGGACTCACAGTTCTTGTGCCGGCGAGCTCCCGAGCGCTCCTGCTGAAGCTCCCAGCAAGGAACCGAGAGCAGCAGGCCTCACACGCGTAAACTCAGACTTCTGCTGTCACGAGTAAACTCAGACGTCTTGTGGGAGGCCTTCCGGCAGCAAAGAGAAGGTGGGCGCGAGCAAGTGTACTTCAGGCAGCTTAGGACCCGCCACTGTCTCGTTTACCACGGAGGGGAATAAGGTTTAGCCAGGGTCGCCCAGCTTCAAACCGGAGCTCCTATAGGGATCCTCAGCGGTTTCTGATTACCTCAAGGAAACACAACGGGAGGAACAGGGCCCTTCCGTGGAGGCCCGTTTGGGCACAGGGACCTCTGCGTGGGAGCTACTGGGTAAGTATGGCAGTCCCTTAGGTAGGCCTCAGTGACCAAGGCTCTCTGGCTCATGCCTAGCTGTGTAAAGAAGTGTGGCAAACGTACGTACTGCTCCTCAGGCTGGGCGCACAGCCTAGCTTTCGCTTCTAGGAGAGTGCTGTCCCGAGTCTCTTCCTGGAGCCAGTCGTCAGCACCGTGCCTTTTGGCACTGCAGTTCTCTTTCAGTCAAGGAGGCCGTTCGACCGGCAAAGGGAGTCGGCGCAGCACTGCTTTCGCGAGGCTCTTTGACGACTGGGGCACTCAACCCAGGCAAGCCAGAGAGCAGTACCTTGCCCTTGCTCTGAATGTGAAGAGCTTTCTCCAGGGGCCTGTTTAGGCTAAGGTTCCTCTAGAAGCCAGGAGCCGCCGTTCCGGCACGGAGAGAAGTCATCCTGCGAAACTGGCGAACGAGCTCCTATCCTGTGTGCCCCCAGGAGCGTCGCAGAGTTAAGGCACTCCGTGGTGGAGTCTGGCCTCATGGAAACCCCTGCACACCCAACTCCCCCGACGTGAAACGCTGGAACTTACCTTGAGGCCTGAGGTCACCTTTCGTTTGGCCGGAGCTGAACATGGAGTGCCGTGGGAGGAGTTTCTAGCAAGGTATTGCCAGCACGGTTTTCCGCTTTGAGAGAACACGCAGCCTCGGCCCACAACGACAATCCTGCCGTGCAGAGACGTCGGGCCGCTAGTGCTGTTCGGGCAGCTTTGAAGCCAAGCGCACGGCGCCTCCAAACGGGGAGAAAGCGTACTCTCCCATCCGCGTCCCACTTTCAAGCTGAATGACGCAGCATGTTTCTCGGGAGGCTCTGCCGAGCTATCTAGTACAAGGGAGAGAGTGCCTGCCTCTGCCGAGAAAGGTTTTGACGTGGGGATTGCTGGACGTGCGGAAGAGCGTTCCCCAGGCCGTGCCAAGTTTAGGCTTTGGTGATTCTGGATGTTCCCAAGGGTCCAGAATTGTCCCTGGGAAAGCTGTCCTTTTTCTCTTTCTCCGGCTGGAAGTAAACATCTGGCCACCGACTGCCGTACGCAGGCGTCCTGGGGGAGCCCCCCCCCCCCCGGTTTCCTTTGGGACGCACACTGGTGTCTCACAGAAGAGCCCACATTCCCAATTGGGGGCACACCAGCGTGGAATGTAAGGCTGTTTAGCACGGCGTACCTTGAGGCCGTGTGAAGGCCGTACAAACGAGAGCTTTCGAGCGAACAGGGCAGCGCTTCGCCATCGTCGTTGCACGTTCACGGAGCTTAATCAAACGAATGCATTTACTTCCTGTGGCTCAAACGCCAGAGAGGAGTTGGAAGGCATCCAGTGCCCTTTGACAGTTGTTACAACGAACGTGAGTGCACGGTGTCTCGTGAAATAAAGCCCTAGCACTGTTGAGGCCCTCCGTTAACGCACGCTTCTTCGCTCCTATGGCACTCCGAGGTGTTCCTGACGGGGGAAATCTGGACTTTTGCTTGAGGCCGGGGTGGGGCGAGGGGACTCACAGTTCTTGTGCCGGCGAGCTCCCGAGCGCTCCTGCTGAAGCTCCCAGCAAGGAACCGAGAGCAGCAGGCCTCACACGCGTAAACTCAGACTTCTGCTGTCACGAGTAAACTCAGACGTCTTGTGGGAGGCCTTCCGGCAGCAAAGAGAAGGTGGGCGCGAGCAAGTGTACTTCAGGCAGCTTAGGACCCGCCACTGTCTCGTTTACCACGGAGGGGAATAAGGTTTAGCCAGGGTCGCCCAGCTTCAAACCGGAGCTCCTATAGGGATCCTCAGCGGTTTCTGATTACCTCAAGGAAACACAACGGGAGGAACAGGGCCCTTCCGTGGAGGCCCGTTTGGGCACAGGGACCTCTGCGTGGGAGCTACTGGGTAAGTATGGCAGTCCCTTAGGTAGGCCTCAGTGACCAAGGCTCTCTGGCTCATGCCTAGCTGTGTAAAGAAGTGTGGCAAACGTACGTACTGCTCCTCAGGCTGGGCGCACAGCCTAGCTTTCGCTTCTAGGAGAGTGCTGTCCCGAGTCTCTTCCTGGAGCCAGTCGTCAGCACCGTGCCTTTTGGCACTGCAGTTCTCTTTCAGTCAAGGAGGCCGTTCGACCGGCAAAGGGAGTCGGCGCAGCACTGCTTTCGCGAGGCTCTTTGACGACTGGGGCACTCAACCCAGGCAAGCCAGAGAGCAGTACCTTGCCCTTGCTCTGAATGTGAAGAGCTTTCTCCAGGGGCCTGTTTAGGCTAAGGTTCCTCTAGAAGCCAGGAGCCGCCGTTCCGGCACGGAGAGAAGTCATCCTGCGAAACTGGCGAACGAGCTCCTATCCTGTGTGCCCCCAGGAGCGTCGCAGAGTTAAGGCACTCCGTGGTGGAGTCTGGCCTCATGGAAACCCCTGCACACCCAACTCCCCCGACGTGAAACGCTGGAACTTACCTTGAGGCCTGAGGTCACCTTTCGTTTGGCCGGAGCTGAACATGTAGTGCCGTGGGAGGAGTTTCTAGCAAGGTATTGCCAGCACGGTTTTCCGCTTTGAGAGAACACGCAGCCTCGGCCCACAACGACAATCCTGCCGTGCAGAGACGTCGGGCCGCTAGTGCTGTTCGGGCAGCTTTGAAGCCAAGCGCACGGCGCCTCCAAACGGGGAGAAAGCGTACTCTCCCATCCGCGTCCCACTTTCAAGCTGAATGACGCAGCATGTTTCTCGGGAGGCTCTGCCGAGCTATCTAGTACAAGGGAGAGAGTGCCTGCCTCTGCCGAGAAAGGTTTTGACGTGGGGATTGCTGGACGTGCGGAAGAGCGTTCCCCAGGCCGTGCCAAGTTTAGGCTTTGGTGATTCTGGATGTTCCCAAGGGTCCAGAATTGTCCCTGGGAAAGCTGTCCTTTTTCTCTTTCTCCGGCTGGAAGTAAACATCTGGCCACCGACTGCCGTACGCAGGCGTCCTGGGGGAGCCCCCTCCCCCCGGTTTCCTTTGGGACGCACACTGGTGTCTCACAGAAGAGCCCACATTCCCAATTGGGGGCACACCAGCGTGGAATGTAAGGCTGTTTAGCACGGCGTACCTTGAGGCCGTGTGAAGGCCGTACAAACGAGAGCTTTCGAGCGAACAGGGCAGCGCTTCGCCATCGTCGTTGCACGTTCACGGAGCTTAATCAAACGAATGCATTTACTTCCTGTGGCTCAAACGCCAGAGAGGAGTTGGAAGGCATCCAGTGCCCTTTGACAGTTGTTACAACGAACGTGAGTGCACGGTGTCTCGTGAAATAAAGCCCTAGCACTGTTGAGGCCCTCCGTTAACGCACGCTTCTTCGCTCCTATGGCACTCCGAGGTGTTCCTGACGGGGGAAATCTGGACTTTTGCTTGAGGCCGGCGTGGGGCGAGGGGACTCACAGTTCTTGTGCCGGCGAGCTCCCGAGCGCTCCTGCTGAAGCTCCCAGCAAGGAACCGAGAGCAGCAGGCCTCACACGCGTAAACTCAGACTTCTGCTGTCACGAGTAAACTCAGACGTCTTGTGGGAGGCCTTCCGGCAGCAAAGAGAAGGTGGGCGCGAGCAAGTGTACTTCAGGCAGCTTAGGACCCGCCACTGTCTCGTTTACCACGGAGGGGAATAAGGTTTAGCCAGGGTCGCCCAGCTTCAAACCGGAGCTCCTATAGGGATCCTCAGCGGTTTCTGATTACCTCAAGGAAACACAACGGGAGGAACAGGGCCCTTCCGTGGAGGCCCGTTTGGGCACAGGGACCTCTGCGTGGGAGCTACTGGGTAAGTATGGCAGTCCCTTAGGTAGGCCTCAGTGACCAAGGCTCTCTGGCTCATGCCTAGCTGTGTAAAGAAGTGTGGCAAACGTACGTACTGCTCCTCAGGCTGGGCGCACAGCCTAGCTTTCGCTTCTGGGAGAGTGCTGTCCCGAGTCTCTTCCTGGAGCCAGTCGTCAGCACCGTGCCTTTTGGCACTGCAGTTCTCTTTCAGTCAAGGAGGCCGTTCGACCGGCAAAGGGAGTCGGCGCAGCACTGCTTTCGCGAGGCTCTTTGACGACTGGGGCACTCAACCCAGGCAAGCCAGAGAGCAGTACCTTGCCCTTGCTCTGAATGTGAAGAGCTTTCTCCAGGGGCCTGTTTAGGCTAAGGTTCCTCTAGAAGCCAGGAGCCGCCGTTCCGGCACGGAGAGAAGTCATCCTGCGAAACTGGCGAACGAGCTCCTATCCTGTGTGCCCCCAGGAGCGTCGCAGAGTTAAGGCACTCCGTGGTGGAGTCTGGCCTCATGGAAACCCCTGCACACCCAACTCCCCCGACGTGAAACGCTGGAACTTACCTTGAGGCCTGAGGTCACCTTTCGTTTGGCCGGAGCTGAACATGTAGTGCCGTGGGAGGAGTTTCTAGCAAGGTATTGCCAGCACGGTTTTCCGCTTTGAGAGAACACGCAGCCTCGGCCCACAACGACAATCCTGCCGTGCAGAGACGTCGGGCCGCTAGTGCTGTTCGGGCAGCTTTGAAGCCAAGCGCACGGCGCCTCCAAACGGGGAGAAAGCGTACTCTCCCATCCGCGTCCCACTTTCAAGCTGAATGACGCAGCATGTTTCTCGGGAGGCTCTGCCGAGCTATCTAGTACAAGGGAGAGAGTGCCTGCCTCTGCCGAGAAAGGTTTTGACGTGGGGATTGCTGGACGTGCGGAAGAGCGTTCCCCAGGCCGTGCCAAGTTTAGGCTTTGGTGATTCTGGATGTTCCCAAGGGTCCAGAATTGTCCCTGGGAAAGCTGTCCTTTTTCTCTTTCTCCGGCTGGAAGTAAACATCTGGCCACCGACTGCCGTACGCAGGCGTCCTGGGGGAGCCCCCCCCCCCCGGTTTCCTTTGGGACGCACACTGGTGTCTCACAGAAGAGCCCACATTCCCAATTGGGGGCACACCAGCGTGGAATGTAAGGCTGTTTAGCACGGCGTACCTTGAGGCCGTGTGAAGGCCGTACAAACGAGAGCTTTCGAGCGAACAGGGCAGCGCTTCGCCATCGTCGTTGCACGTTCACGGAGCTTAATCAAACGAATGCATTTACTTCCTGTGGCTCAAACGCCAGAGAGGAGTTGGAAGGCATCCAGTGCCCTTTGACAGTTGTTACAACGAACGTGAGTGCACGGTGTCTCGTGAAATAAAGCCCTAGCACTGTTGAGGCCCTCCGTTAACGCACGCTTCTTCGCTCCTATGGCACTCCGAGGTGTTCCTGACGGGGGAAATCTGGACTTTTGCTTGAGGCCGGGGTGGGGCGAGGGGACTCACAGTTCTTGTGCCGGCGAGCTCCCGAGCGCTCCTGCTGAAGCTCCCAGCAAGGAACCGAGAGCAGCAGGCCTCACACGCGTAAACTCAGACTTCTGCTGTCACGAGTAAACTCAGACGTCTTGTGGGAGGCCTTCCGGCAGCAAAGAGAAGGTGGGCGCGAGCAAGTGTACTTCAGGCAGCTTAGGACCCGCCACTGTCTCGTTTACCACGGAGGGGAATAAGGTTTAGCCAGGGTCGCCCAGCTTCAAACCGGAGCTCCTATAGGGATCCTCAGCGGTTTCTGATTACCTCAAGGAAACACAACGGGAGGAACAGGGCCCTTCCGTGGAGGCCCGTTTGGGCACAGGGACCTCTGCGTGGGAGCTACTGGGTAAGTATGGCAGTCCCTTAGGTAGGCCTCAGTGACCAAGGCTCTCTGGCTCATGCCTAGCTGTGTAAAGAAGTGTGGCAAACGTACGTACTGCTCCTCAGGCTGGGCGCACAGCCTAGCTTTCGCTTCTAGGAGAGTGCTGTCCCGAGTCTCTTCCTGGAGCCAGTCGTCAGCACCGTGCCTTTTGGCACTGCAGTTCTCTTTCAGTCAAGGAGGCCGTTCGACCGGCAAAGGGAGTCGGCGCAGCACTGCTTTCGCGAGGCTCTTTGACGACTGGGGCACTCAACCCAGGCAAGCCAGAGAGCAGTACCTTGCCCTTGCTCTGAATGTGAAGAGCTTTCTCCAGGGGCCTGTTTAGGCTAAGGTTCCTCTAGAAGCCAGGAGCCGCCGTTCCGGCACGGAGAGAAGTCATCCTGCGAAACTGGCGAACGAGCTCCTATCCTGTGTGCCCCCAGGAGCGTCGCAGAGTTAAGGCACTCCGTGGTGGAGTCTGGCCTCATGGAAACCCCTGCACACCCAACTCCCCCGACGTGAAACGCTGGAACTTACCTTGAGGCCTGAGGTCACCTTTCGTTTGGCCGGAGCTGAACATGTAGTGCCGTGGGAGGAGTTTCTAGCAAGGTATTGCCAGCACGGTTTTCCGCTTTGAGAGAACACGCAGCCTCGGCCCACAACGACAATCCTGCCGTGCAGAGACGTCGGGCCGCTAGTGCTGTTCGGGCAGCTTTGAAGCCAAGCGCACGGCGCCTCCAAACGGGGAGAAAGCGTACTCTCCCATCCGCGTCCCACTTTCAAGCTGAATGACGCAGCATGTTTCTCGGGAGGCTCTGCCGAGCTATCTAGTACAAGGGAGAGAGTGCCTGCCTCTGCCGAGAAAGGTTTTGACGTGGGGATTGCTGGACGTGCGGAAGAGCGTTCCCCAGGCCGTGCCAAGTTTAGGCTTTGGTGATTCTGGATGTTCCCAAGGGTCCAGAATTGTCCCTGGGAAAGCTGTCCTTTTTCTCTTTCTCCGGCTGGAAGTAAACATCTGGCCACCGACTGCCGTACGCAGGCGTCCTGGGGGAGCCCCCCTCCCCCCCGGTTTCCTTTGGGACGCACACTGGTGTCTCACAGAAGAGCCCACATTCCCAATTGGGGGCACACCAGCGTGGAATGTAAGGCTGTCTAGCACGGCGTACCTTGAGGCCGTGTGAAGGCCGTACAAACGAGAGCTTTCGAGCGAACAGGGCAGCGCTTCGCCATCGTCGTTGCACGTTCACGGAGCTTAATCAAACGAATGCATTTACTTCCTGTGGCTCAAACGCCAGAGAGGAGTTGGAAGGCATCCAGTGCCCTTTGACAGTTGTTACAACGAACGTGAGTGCACGGTGTCTCGTGAAATAAAGCCCTAGCACTGTTGAGGCCCTCCGTTAACGCACGCTTCTTCGCTCCTATGGCACTCCGAGGTGTTCCTGACGGGGGAAATCTGGACTTTTGCTTGAGGCCGGGGTGGGGCGAGGGGACTCACAGTTCTTGTGCCGGCGAGCTCCCGAGCGCTCCTGCTGAAGCTCCCAGCAAGGAACCGAGAGCAGCAGGCCTCACACGCGTAAACTCAGACTTCTGCTGTCACGAGTAAACTCAGACGTCTTGTGGGAGGCCTTCCGGCAGCAAAGAGAAGGTGGGCGCGAGCAAGTGTACTTCAGGCAGCTTAGGACCCGCCACTGTCTCGTTTACCACGGAGGGGAATAAGGTTTAGCCAGGGTCGCCCAGCTTCAAACCGGAGCTCCTATAGGGATCCTCAGCGGTTTCTGATTACCTCAAGGAAACACAACGGGAGGAACAGGGCCCTTCCGTGGAGGCCCGTTTGGGCACAGGGACCTCTGCGTGGGAGCTACTGGGTAAGTACGGCAGTCCCTTAGGTAGGCCTCAGTGACCAAGGCTCTCTGGCTCATGCCTAGCTGTGTAAAGAAGTGTGGCAAACGTACGTACTGCTCCTCAGGCTGGGCGCACAGCCTAGCTTTCGCTTCTAGGAGAGTGCTGTCCCGAGTCTCTTCCTGGAGCCAGTCGTCAGCACCGTGCCTTTTGGCACTGCAGTTCTCTTTCAGTCAAGGAGGCCGTTCGACCGGCAAAGGGAGTCGGCGCAGCACTGCTTTCGCGAGGCTCTTTGACGACTGGGGCACTCAACCCAGGCAAGCCAGAGAGCAGTACCTTGCCCTTGCTCTGAATGTGAAGAGCTTTCTCCAGGGGCCTGTTTAGGCTAAGGTTCCTCTAGAAGCCAGGAGCCGCCGTTCCGGCACGGAGAGAAGTCATCCTGCGAAACTGGCGAACGAGCTCCTATCCTGTGTGCCCCCAGGAGCGTCGCAGAGTTAAGGCACTCCGTGGTGGAGTCTGGCCTCATGGAAACCCCTGCACACCCAACTCCCCCGACGTGAAACGCTGGAACTTACCTTGAGGCCTGAGGTCACCTTTCGTTTGGCCGGAGCTGAACATGTAGTGCCGTGGGAGGAGTTTCTAGCAAGGTATTGCCAGCACGGTTTTCCGCTTTGAGAGAACACGCAGCCTCGGCCCACAACGACAATCCTGCCGTGCAGAGACGTCGGGCCGCTAGTGCTGTTCGGGCAGCTTTGAAGCCAAGCGCACGGCGCCTCCAAACGGGGAGAAAGCGTACTCTCCCATCCGCGTCCCACTTTCAAGCTGAATGACGCAGCATGTTTCTCGGGAGGCTCTGCCGAGCTATCTAGTACAAGGGAGAGAGTGCCTGCCTCTGCCGAGAAAGGTTTTGACGTGGGGATTGCTGGACGTGCGGAAGAGCGTTCCCCAGGCCGTGCCAAGTTTAGGCTTTGGTGATTCTGGATGTTCCCAAGGGTCCAGAATTGTCCCTGGGAAAGCTGTCCTTTTTCTCTTTCTCCGGCTGGAAGTAAACATCTGGCCACCGACTGCCGTACGCAGGCGTCCTGGGGGAGCCCCCCCCCCCCCCGGTTTCCTTTGGGACGCACACTGGTGTCTCACAGAAGAGCCCACATTCCCAATTGGGGGCACACCAGCGTGGAATGTAAGGCTGTCTAGCACGGCGTACCTTGAGGCCGTGTGAAGGCCGTACAAACGAGAGCTTTCGAGCGAACAGGGCAGCGCTTCGCCATCGTCGTTGCACGTTCACGGAGCTTAATCAAACGAATGCATTTACTTCCTGTGGCTCAAACGCCAGAGAGGAGTTGGAAGGCATCCAGTGCCCTTTGACAGTTGTTACAACGAACGTGAGTGCACGGTGTCTCGTGAAATAAAGCCCTAGCACTGTTGAGGCCCTCCGTTAACGCACGCTTCTTCGCTCCTATGGCACTCCGAGGTGTTCCTGACGGGGGAAATCTGGACTTTTGCTTGAGGCCGGGGTGGGGCGAGGGGACTCACAGTTCTTGTGCCGGCGAGCTCCCGAGCGCTCCTGCTGAAGCTCCCAGCAAGGAACCGAGAGCAGCAGGCCTCACACGCGTAAACTCAGACTTCTGCTGTCACGAGTAAACTCAGACGTCTTGTGGGAGGCCTTCCGGCAGCAAAGAGAAGGTGGGCGCGAGCAAGTGTACTTCAGGCAGCTTAGGACCCGCCACTGTCTCGTTTACCACGGAGGGGAATAAGGTTTAGCCAGGGTCGCCCAGCTTCAAACCGGAGCTCCTATAGGGATCCTCAGCGGTTTCTGATTACCTCAAGGAAACACAACGGGAGGAACAGGGCCCTTCCGTGGAGGCCCGTTTGGGCACAGGGACCTCTGCGTGGGAGCTACTGGGTAAGTACGGCAGTCCCTTAGGTAGGCCTCAGTGACCAAGGCTCTCTGGCTCATGCCTAGCTGTGTAAAGAAGTGTGGCAAACGTACGTACTGCTCCTCAGGCTGGGCGCACAGCCTAGCTTTCGCTTCTAGGAGAGTGCTGTCCCGAGTCTCTTCCTGGAGCCAGTCGTCAGCACCGTGCCTTTTGGCACTGCAGTTCTCTTTCAGTCAAGGAGGCCGTTCGACCGGCAAAGGGAGTCGGCGCAGCACTGCTTTCGCGAGGCTCTTTGACGACTGGGGCACTCAACCCAGGCAAGCCAGAGAGCAGTACCTTGCCCTTGCTCTGAATGTGAAGAGCTTTCTCCAGGGGCCTGTTTAGGCTAAGGTTCCTCTAGAAGCCAGGAGCCGCCGTTCCGGCACGGAGAGAAGTCATCCTGCGAAACTGGCGAACGAGCTCCTATCCTGTGTGCCCCCAGGAGCGTCGCAGAGTTAAGGCACTCCGTGGTGGAGTCTGGCCTCATGGAAACCCCTGCACACCCAACTCCCCCGACGTGAAACGCTGGAACTTACCTTGAGGCCTGAGGTCACCTTTCGTTTGGCCGGAGCTGAACATGTAGTGCCGTGGGAGGAGTTTCTAGCAAGGTATTGCCAGCACGGTTTTCCGCTTTGAGAGAACACGCAGCCTCGGCCCACAACGACAATCCTGCCGTGCAGAGACGTCGGGCCGCTAGTGCTGTTCGGGCAGCTTTGAAGCCAAGCGCACGGCGCCTCCAAACGGGGAGAAAGCGTACTCTCCCATCCGCGTCCCACTTTCAAGCTGAATGACGCAGCATGTTTCTCGGGAGGCTCTGCCGAGCTATCTAGTACAAGGGAGAGAGTGCCTGCCTCTGCCGAGAAAGGTTTTGACGTGGGGATTGCTGGACGTGCGGAAGAGCGTTCCCCAGGCCGTGCCAAGTTTAGGCTTTGGTGATTCTGGATGTTCCCAAGGGTCCAGAATTGTCCCTGGGAAAGCTGTCCTTTTTCTCTTTCTCCGGCTGGAAGTAAACATCTGGCCACCGACTGCCGTACGCAGGCGTCCTGGGGGAGCCCCCCCCCCCCGGTTTCCTTTGGGACGCACACTGGTGTCTCACAGAAGAGCCCACATTCCCAATTGGGGGCACACCAGCGTGGAATGTAAGGCTGTTTAGCACGGCGTACCTTGAGGCCGTGTGAAGGCCGTACAAACGAGAGCTTTCGAGCGAACAGGGCAGCGCTTCGCCATCGTCGTTGCACGTTCACGGAGCTTAATCAAACGAATGCATTTACTTCCTGTGGCTCAAACGCCAGAGAGGAGTTGGAAGGCATCCAGTGCCCTTTGACAGTTGTTACAACGAACGTGAGTGCACGGTGTCTCGTGAAATAAAGCCCTAGCACTGTTGAGGCCCTCCGTTAACGCACGCTTCTTCGCTCCTATGGCACTCCGAGGTGTTCCTGACGGGGGAAATCTGGACTTTTGCTTGAGGCCGGGGTGGGGCGAGGGGACTCACAGTTCTTGTGCCGGCGAGCTCCCGAGCGCTCCTGCTGAAGCTCCCAGCAAGGAACCGAGAGCAGCAGGCCTCACACGCGTAAACTCAGACTTCTGCTGTCACGAGTAAACTCAGACGTCTTGTGGGAGGCCTTCCGGCAGCAAAGAGAAGGTGGGCGCGAGCAAGTGTACTTCAGGCAGCTTAGGACCCGCCACTGTCTCGTTTACCACGGAGGGGAATAAGGTTTAGCCAGGGTCGCCCAGCTTCAAACCGGAGCTCCTATAGGGATCCTCAGCGGTTTCTGATTACCTCAAGGAAACACAACGGGAGGAACAGGGCCCTTCCGTGGAGGCCCGTTTGGGCACAGGGACCTCTGCGTGGGAGCTACTGGGTAAGTACGGCAGTCCCTTAGGTAGGCCTCAGTGACCAAGGCTCTCTGGCTCATGCCTAGCTGTGTAAAGAAGTGTGGCAAACGTACGTACTGCTCCTCAGGCTGGGCGCACAGCCTAGCTTTCGCTTCTAGGAGAGTGCTGTCCCGAGTCTCTTCCTGGAGCCAGTCGTCAGCACCGTGCCTTTTGGCACTGCAGTTCTCTTTCAGTCAAGGAGGCCGTTCGACCGGCAAAGGGAGTCGGCGCAGCACTGCTTTCGCGAGGCTCTTTGACGACTGGGGCACTCAACCCAGGCAAGCCAGAGAGCAGTACCTTGCCCTTGCTCTGAATGTGAAGAGCTTTCTCCAGGGGCCTGTTTAGGCTAAGGTTCCTCTAGAAGCCAGGAGCCGCCGTTCCGGCACGGAGAGAAGTCATCCTGCGAAACTGGCGAACGAGCTCCTATCCTGTGTGCCCCCAGGAGCGTCGCAGAGTTAAGGCACTCCGTGGTGGAGTCTGGCCTCATGGAAACCCCTGCACACCCAACTCCCCCGACGTGAAACGCTGGAACTTACCTTGAGGCCTGAGGTCACCTTTCGTTTGGCCGGAGCTGAACATGTAGTGCCGTGGGAGGAGTTTCTAGCAAGGTATTGCCAGCACGGTTTTCCGCTTTGAGAGAACACGCAGCCTCGGCCCACAACGACAATCCTGCCGTGCAGAGACGTCGGGCCGCTAGTGCTGTTCGGGCAGCTTTGAAGCCAAGCGCACGGCGCCTCCAAACGGGGAGAAAGCGTACTCTCCCATCCGCGTCCCACTTTCAAGCTGAATGACGCAGCATGTTTCTCGGGAGGCTCTGCCGAGCTATCTAGTACAAGGGAGAGAGTGCCTGCCTCTGCCGAGAAAGGTTTTGACGTGGGGATTGCTGGACGTGCGGAAGAGCGTTCCCCAGGCCGTGCCAAGTTTAGGCTTTGGTGATTCTGGATGTTCCCAAGGGTCCAGAATTGTCCCTGGGAAAGCTGTCCTTTTTCTCTTTCTCCGGCTGGAAGTAAACATCTGGCCACCGACTGCCGTACGCAGGCGTCCTGGGGGAGCCCCCCCCCCCCCGGTTTCCTTTGGGACGCACACTGGTGTCTCACAGAAGAGCCCACATTCCCAATTGGGGGCACACCAGCGTGGAATGTAAGGCTGTTTAGCACGGCGTACCTTGAGGCCGTGTGAAGGCCGTACAAACGAGAGCTTTCGAGCGAACAGGGCAGCGCTTCGCCATCGTCGTTGCACGTTCACGGAGCTTAATCAAACGAATGCATTTACTTCCTGTGGCTCAAACGCCAGAGAGGAGTTGGAAGGCATCCAGTGCCCTTTGACAGTTGTTACAACGAACGTGAGTGCACGGTGTCTCGTGAAATAAAGCCCTAGCACTGTTGAGGCCCTCCGTTAACGCACGCTTCTTCGCTCCTATGGCACTCCGAGGTGTTCCTGACGGGGGAAATCTGGACTTTTGCTTGAGGCCGGGGTGGGGCGAGGGGACTCACAGTTCTTGTGCCGGCGAGCTCCCGAGCGCTCCTGCTGAAGCTCCCAGCAAGGAACCGAGAGCAGCAGGCCTCACACGCGTAAACTCAGACTTCTGCTGTCACGAGTAAACTCAGACGTCTTGTGGGAGGCCTTCCGGCAGCAAAGAGAAGGTGGGCGCGAGCAAGTGTACTTCAGGCAGCTTAGGACCCGCCACTGTCTCGTTTACCACGGAGGGGAATAAGGTTTAGCCAGGGTCGCCCAGCTTCAAACCGGAGCTCCTATAGGGATCCTCAGCGGTTTCTGATTACCTCAAGGAAACACAACGGGAGGAACAGGGCCCTTCCGTGGAGGCCCGTTTGGGCACAGGGACCTCTGCGTGGGAGCTACTGGGTAAGTATGGCAGTCCCTTAGGTAGGCCTCAGTGACCAAGGCTCTCTGGCTCATGCCTAGCTGTGTAAAGAAGTGTGGCAAACGTACGTACTGCTCCTCAGGCTGGGCGCACAGCCTAGCTTTCGCTTCTAGGAGAGTGCTGTCCCGAGTCTCTTCCTGGAGCCAGTCGTCAGCACCGTGCCTTTTGGCACTGCAGTTCTCTTTCAGTCAAGGAGGCCGTTCGACCGGCAAAGGGAGTCGGCGCAGCACTGCTTTCGCGAGGCTCTTTGACGACTGGGGCACTCAACCCAGGCAAGCCAGAGAGCAGTACCTTGCCCTTGCTCTGAATGTGAAGAGCTTTCTCCAGGGGCCTGTTTAGGCTAAGGTTCCTCTAGAAGCCAGGAGCCGCCGTTCCGGCACGGAGAGAAGTCATCCTGCGAAACTGGCGAACGAGCTCCTATCCTGTGTGCCCCCAGGAGCGTCGCAGAGTTAAGGCACTCCGTGGTGGAGTCTGGCCTCATGGAAACCCCTGCACACCCAACTCCCCCGACGTGAAACGCTGGAACTTACCTTGAGGCCTGAGGTCACCTTTCGTTTGGCCGGAGCTGAACATGTAGTGCCGTGGGAGGAGTTTCTAGCAAGGTATTGCCAGCACGGTTTTCCGCTTTGAGAGAACACGCAGCCTCGGCCCACAACGACAATCCTGCCGTGCAGAGACGTCGGGCCGCTAGTGCTGTTCGGGCAGCTTTGAAGCCAAGCGCACGGCGCCTCCAAACGGGGAGAAAGCGTACTCTCCCATCCGCGTCCCACTTTCAAGCTGAATGACGCAGCATGTTTCTCGGGAGGCTCTGCCGAGCTATCTAGTACAAGGGAGAGAGTGCCTGCCTCTGCCGAGAAAGGTTTTGACGTGGGGATTGCTGGACGTGCGGAAGAGCGTTCCCCAGGCCGTGCCAAGTTTAGGCTTTGGTGATTCTGGATGTTCCCAAGGGTCCAGAATTGTCCCTGGGAAAGCTGTCCTTTTTCTCTTTCTCCGGCTGGAAGTAAACATCTGGCCACCGACTGCCGTACGCAGGCGTCCTGGGGGAGCCCCCCCCCCCCGGTTTCCTTTGGGACGCACACTGGTGTCTCACAGAAGAGCCCACATTCCCAATTGGGGGCACACCAGCGTGGAATGTAAGGCTGTTTAGCACGGCGTACCTTGAGGCCGTGTGAAGGCCGTACAAACGAGAGCTTTCGAGCGAACAGGGCAGCGCTTCGCCATCGTCGTTGCACGTTCACGGAGCTTAATCAAACGAATGCATTTACTTCCTGTGGCTCAAACGCCAGAGAGGAGTTGGAAGGCATCCAGTGCCCTTTGACAGTTGTTACAACGAACGTGAGTGCACGGTGTCTCGTGAAATAAAGCCCTAGCACTGTTGAGGCCCTCCGTTAACGCACGCTTCTTCGCTCCTATGGCACTCCGAGGTGTTCCTGACGGGGGAAATCTGGACTTTTGCTTGAGGCCGGGGTGGGGCGAGGGGACTCACAGTTCTTGTGCCGGCGAGCTCCCGAGCGCTCCTGCTGAAGCTCCCAGCAAGGAACCGAGAGCAGCAGGCCTCACACGCGTAAACTCAGACTTCTGCTGTCACGAGTAAACTCAGACGTCTTGTGGGAGGCCTTCCGGCAGCAAAGAGAAGGTGGGCGCGAGCAAGTGTACTTCAGGCAGCTTAGGACCCGCCACTGTCTCGTTTACCACGGAGGGGAATAAGGTTTAGCCAGGGTCGCCCAGCTTCAAACCGGAGCTCCTATAGGGATCCTCAGCGGTTTCTGATTACCTCAAGGAAACACAACGGGAGGAACAGGGCCCTTCCGTGGAGGCCCGTTTGGGCACAGGGACCTCTGCGTGGGAGCTACTGGGTAAGTATGGCAGTCCCTTAGGTAGGCCTCAGTGACCAAGGCTCTCTGGCTCATGCCTAGCTGTGTAAAGAAGTGTGGCAAACGTACGTACTGCTCCTCAGGCTGGGCGCACAGCCTAGCTTTCGCTTCTAGGAGAGTGCTGTCCCGAGTCTCTTCCTGGAGCCAGTCGTCAGCACCGTGCCTTTTGGCACTGCAGTTCTCTTTCAGTCAAGGAGGCCGTTCGACCGGCAAAGGGAGTCGGCGCAGCACTGCTTTCGCGAGGCTCTTTGACGACTGGGGCACTCAACCCAGGCAAGCCAGAGAGCAGTACCTTGCCCTTGCTCTGAATGTGAAGAGCTTTCTCCAGGGGCCTGTTTAGGCTAAGGTTCCTCTAGAAGCCAGGAGCCGCCGTTCCGGCACGGAGAGAAGTCATCCTGCAAAACTGGCGAACGAGCTCCTATCCTGTGTGCCCCCAGGAGCGTCGCAGAGTTAAGGCACTCCGTGGTGGAGTCTGGCCTCATGGAAACCCCTGCACACCCAACTCCCCCGACGTGAAACGCTGGAACTTACCTTGAGGCCTGAGGTCACCTTTCGTTTGGCCGGAGCTGAACATGTAGTGCCGTGGGAGGAGTTTCTAGCAAGGTATTGCCAGCACGGTTTTCCGCTTTGAGAGAACACGCAGCCTCGGCCCACAACGACAATCCTGCCGTGCAGAGACGTCGGGCCGCTAGTGCTGTTCGGGCAGCTTTGAAGCCAAGCGCACGGCGCCTCCAAACGGGGAGAAAGCGTACTCTCCCATCCGCGTCCCACTTTCAAGCTGAATGACGCAGCATGTTTCTCGGGAGGCTCTGCCGAGCTATCTAGTACAAGGGAGAGAGTGCCTGCCTCTGCCGAGAAAGGTTTTGACGTGGGGATTGCTGGACGTGCGGAAGAGCGTTCCCCAGGCCGTGCCAAGTTTAGGCTTTGGTGATTCTGGATGTTCCCAAGGGTCCAGAATTGTCCCTGGGAAAGCTGTCCTTTTTCTCTTTCTCCGGCTGGAAGTAAACATCTGGCCACCGACTGCCGTACGCAGGCGTCCTGGGGGAGCCCCCCCCCCCCCGGTTTCCTTTGGGACGCACACTGGTGTCTCACAGAAGAGCCCACATTCCCAATTGGGGGCACACCAGCGTGGAATGTAAGGCTGTTTAGCACGGCGTACCTTGAGGCCGTGTGAAGGCCGTACAAACGAGAGCTTTCGAGCGAACAGGGCAGCGCTTCGCCATCGTCGTTGCACGTTCACGGAGCTTAATCAAACGAATGCATTTACTTCCTGTGGCTCAAACGCCAGAGAGGAGTTGGAAGGCATCCAGTGCCCTTTGACAGTTGTTACAACGAACGTGAGTGCACGGTGTCTCGTGAAATAAAGCCCTAGCACTGTTGAGGCCCTCCGTTAACGCACGCTTCTTCGCTCCTATGGCACTCCGAGGTGTTCCTGACGGGGGAAATCTGGACTTTTGCTTGAGGCCGGGGTGGGGCGAGGGGACTCACAGTTCTTGTGCCGGCGAGCTCCCGAGCGCTCCTGCTGAAGCTCCCAGCAAGGAACCGAGAGCAGCAGGCCTCACACGCGTAAACTCAGACTTCTGCTGTCACGAGTAAACTCAGACGTCTTGTGGGAGGCCTTCCGGCAGCAAAGAGAAGGTGGGCGCGAGCAAGTGTACTTCAGGCAGCTTAGGACCCGCCACTGTCTCGTTTACCACGGAGGGGAATAAGGTTTAGCCAGGGTCGCCCAGCTTCAAACCGGAGCTCCTATAGGGATCCTCAGCGGTTTCTGATTACCTCAAGGAAACACAACGGGAGGAACAGGGCCCTTCCGTGGAGGCCCGTTTGGGCACAGGGACCTCTGCGTGGGAGCTACTGGGTAAGTATGGCAGTCCCTTAGGTAGGCCTCAGTGACCAAGGCTCTCTGGCTCATGCCTAGCTGTGTAAAGAAGTGTGGCAAACGTACGTACTGCTCCTCAGGCTGGGCGCACAGCCTAGCTTTCGCTTCTAGGAGAGTGCTGTCCCGAGTCTCTTCCTGGAGCCAGTCGTCAGCACCGTGCCTTTTGGCACTGCAGTTCTCTTTCAGTCAAGGAGGCCGTTCGACCGGCAAAGGGAGTCGGCGCAGCACTGCTTTCGCGAGGCTCTTTGACGACTGGGGCACTCAACCCAGGCAAGCCAGAGAGCAGTACCTTGCCCTTGCTCTGAATGTGAAGAGCTTTCTCCAGGGGCCTGTTTAGGCTAAGGTTCCTCTAGAAGCCAGGAGCCGCCGTTCCGGCACGGAGAGAAGTCATCCTGCGAAACTGGCGAACGAGCTCCTATCCTGTGTGCCCCCAGGAGCGTCGCAGAGTTAAGGCACTCCGTGGTGGAGTCTGGCCTCATGGAAACCCCTGCACACCCAACTCCCCCGACGTGAAACGCTGGAACTTACCTTGAGGCCTGAGGTCACCTTTCGTTTGGCCGGAGCTGAACATGTAGTGCCGTGGGAGGAGTTTCTAGCAAGGTATTGCCAGCACGGTTTTCCGCTTTGAGAGAACACGCAGCCTCGGCCCACAACGACAATCCTGCCGTGCAGAGACGTCGGGCCGCTAGTGCTGTTCGGGCAGCTTTGAAGCCAAGCGCACGGCGCCTCCAAACGGGGAGAAAGCGTACTCTCCCATCCGCGTCCCACTTTCAAGCTGAATGACGCAGCATGTTTCTCGGGAGGCTCTGCCGAGCTATCTAGTACAAGGGAGAGAGTGCCTGCCTCTGCCGAGAAAGGTTTTGACGTGGGGATTGCTGGACGTGCGGAAGAGCGTTCCCCAGGCCGTGCCAAGTTTAGGCTTTGGTGATTCTGGATGTTCCCAAGGGTCCAGAATTGTCCCTGGGAAAGCTGTCCTTTTTCTCTTTCTCCGGCTGGAAGTAAACATCTGGCCACCGACTGCCGTACGCAGGCGTCCTGGGGGAGCCCCCCCCCCCGGTTTCCTTTGGGACGCACACTGGTGTCTCACAGAAGAGCCCACATTCCCAATTGGGGGCACACCAGCGTGGAATGTAAGGCTGTTTAGCACGGCGTACCTTGAGGCCGTGTGAAGGCCGTACAAACGAGAGCTTTCGAGCGAACAGGGCAGCGCTTCGCCATCGTCGTTGCACGTTCACGGAGCTTAATCAAACGAATGCATTTACTTCCTGTGGCTCAAACGCCAGAGAGGAGTTGGAAGGCATCCAGTGCCCTTTGACAGTTGTTACAACGAACGTGAGTGCACGGTGTCTCGTGAAATAAAGCCCTAGCACTGTTGAGGCCCTCCGTTAACGCACGCTTCTTCGCTCCTATGGCACTCCGAGGTGTTCCTGACGGGGGAAATCTGGACTTTTGCTTGAGGCCGGGGTGGGGCGAGGGGACTCACAGTTCTTGTGCCGGCGAGCTCCCGAGCGCTCCTGCTGAAGCTCCCAGCAAGGAACCGAGAGCAGCAGGCCTCACACGCGTAAACTCAGACTTCTGCTGTCACGAGTAAACTCAGACGTCTTGTGGGAGGCCTTCCGGCAGCAAAGAGAAGGTGGGCGCGAGCAAGTGTACTTCAGGCAGCTTAGGACCCGCCACTGTCTCGTTTACCACGGAGGGGAATAAGGTTTAGCCAGGGTCGCCCAGCTTCAAACCGGAGCTCCTATAGGGATCCTCAGCGGTTTCTGATTACCTCAAGGAAACACAACGGGAGGAACAGGGCCCTTCCGTGGAGGCCCGTTTGGGCACAGGGACCTCTGCGTGGGAGCTACTGGGTAAGTATGGCAGTCCCTTAGGTAGGCCTCAGTGACCAAGGCTCTCTGGCTCATGCCTAGCTGTGTAAAGAAGTGTGGCAAACGTACGTACTGCTCCTCAGGCTGGGCGCACAGCCTAGCTTTCGCTTCTGGGAGAGTGCTGTCCCGAGTCTCTTCCTGGAGCCAGTCGTCAGCACCGTGCCTTTTGGCACTGCAGTTCTCTTTCAGTCAAGGAGGCCGTTCGACCGGCAAAGGGAGTCGGCGCAGCACTGCTTTCGCGAGGCTCTTTGACGACTGGGGCACTCGACCCAGGCAAGCCAGAGAGCAGTACCTTGCCCTTGCTCTGAATGTGAAGAGCTTTCTCCAGGGGCCTGTTTAGGCTAAGGTTCCTCTAGAAGCCAGGAGCCGCCGTTCCGGCACGGAGAGAAGTCATCCTGCGAAACTGGCGAACGAGCTCCTATCCTGTGTGCCCCCAGGAGCGTCGCAGAGTTAAGGCACTCCGTGGTGGAGTCTGGCCTCATGGAAACCCCTGCACACCCAACTCCCCCGACGTGAAACGCTGGAACTTACCTTGAGGCCTGAGGTCACCTTTCGTTTGGCCGGAGCTGAACATGTAGTGCCGTGGGAGGAGTTTCTAGCAAGGTATTGCCAGCACGGTTTTCCGCTTTGAGAGAACACGCAGCCTCGGCCCACAACGACAATCCTGCCGTGCAGAGACGTCGGGCCGCTAGTGCTGTTCGGGCAGCTTTGAAGCCAAGCGCACGGCGCCTCCAAACGGGGAGAAAGCGTACTCTCCCATCCGCGTCCCACTTTCAAGCTGAATGACGCAGCATGTTTCTCGGGAGGCTCTGCCGAGCTATCTAGTACAAGGGAGAGAGTGCCTGCCTCTGCCGAGAAAGGTTTTGACGTGGGGATTGCTGGACGTGCGGAAGAGCGTTCCCCAGGCCGTGCCAAGTTTAGGCTTTGGTGATTCTGGATGTTCCCAAGGGTCCAGAATTGTCCCTGGGAAAGCTGTCCTTTTTCTCTTTCTCCGGCTGGAAGTAAACATCTGGCCACCGACTGCCGTACGCAGGCGTCCTGGGGGAGCCCCCCCCCCCCCGGTTTCCTTTGGGACGCACACTGGTGTCTCACAGAAGAGCCCACATTCCCAATTGGGGGCACACCAGCGTGGAATGTAAGGCTGTTTAGCACGGCGTACCTTGAGGCCGTGTGAAGGCCGTACAAACGAGAGCTTTCGAGCGAACAGGGCAGCGCTTCGCCATCGTCGTTGCACGTTCACGGAGCTTAATCAAACGAATGCATTTACTTCCTGTGGCTCAAACGCCAGAGAGGAGTTGGAAGGCATCCAGTGCCCTTTGACAGTTGTTACAACGAACGTGAGTGCACGGTGTCTCGTGAAATAAAGCCCTAGCACTGTTGAGGCCCTCCGTTAACGCACGCTTCTTCGCTCCTATGGCACTCCGAGGTGTTCCTGACGGGGGAAATCTGGACTTTTGCTTGAGGCCGGGGTGGGGCGAGGGGACTCACAGTTCTTGTGCCGGCGAGCTCCCGAGCGCTCCTGCTGAAGCTCCCAGCAAGGAACCGAGAGCAGCAGGTCTCACACGCGTAAACTCAGACTTCTGCTGTCACGAGTAAACTCAGACGTCTTGTGGGAGGCCTTCCGGCAGCAAAGAGAAGGTGGGCGCGAGCAAGTGTACTTCAGGCAGCTTAGGACCCGCCACTGTCTCGTTTACCACGGAGGGGAATAAGGTTTAGCCAGGGTCGCCCAGCTTCAAACCGGAGCTCCT
The DNA here is from genome assembly GCF_039906515.1 of Pseudorca crassidens. NCBI lineage: Eukaryota > Metazoa > Chordata > Mammalia > Artiodactyla > Delphinidae > Pseudorca > Pseudorca crassidens. The sequence goes on from NW_027136135.1 coordinate 70,209, forward strand.
ATAGGGATCCTCAGCGGTTTCTGATTACCTCAAGGAAACACAACGGGAGGAACAGGGCCCTTCCGTGGAGGCCCGTTTGGGCACAGGGACCTCTGCGTGGGAGCTACTGGGTAAGTATGGCAGTCCCTTAGGTAGGCCTCAGTGACCAAGGCTCTCTGGCTCATGCCTAGCTGTGTAAAGAAGTGTGGCAAACGTACGTACTGCTCCTCAGGCTGGGCGCACAGCCTAGCTTTCGCTTCTAGGAGAGTGCTGTCCCGAGTCTCTTCCTGGAGCCAGTCGTCAGCACCGTGCCTTTTGGCACTGCAGTTCTCTTTCAGTCAAGGAGGCCGTTCGACCGGCAAAGGGAGTCGGCGCAGCACTGCTTTCGCGAGGCTCTTTGACGACTGGGGCACTCAACCCAGGCAAGCCAGAGAGCAGTACCTTGCCCTTGCTCTGAATGTGAAGAGCTTTCTCCAGGGGCCTGTTTAGGCTAAGGTTCCTCTAGAAGCCAGGAGCCGCCGTTCCGGCACGGAGAGAAGTCATCCTGCGAAACTGGCGAACGAGCTCCTATCCTGTGTGCCCCCAGGAGCGTCGCAGAGTTAAGGCACTCCGTGGTGGAGTCTGGCCTCATGGAAACCCCTGCACACCCAACTCCCCCGACGTGAAACGCTGGAACTTACCTTGAGGCCTGAGGTCACCTTTCGTTTGGCCGGAGCTGAACATGTAGTGCCGTGGGAGGAGTTTCTAGCAAGGTATTGCCAGCACGGTTTTCCGCTTTGAGAGAACACGCAGCCTCGGCCCACAACGACAATCCTGCCGTGCAGAGACGTCGGGCCGCTAGTGCTGTTCGGGCAGCTTTGAAGCCAAGCGCACGGCGCCTCCAAACGGGGAGAAAGCGTACTCTCCCATCCGCGTCCCACTTTCAAGCTGAATGACGCAGCATGTTTCTCGGGAGGCTCTGCCGAGCTATCTAGTACAAGGGAGAGAGTGCCTGCCTCTGCCGAGAAAGGTTTTGACGTGGGGATTGCTGGACGTGCGGAAGAGCGTTCCCCAGGCCGTGCCAAGTTTAGGCTTTGGTGATTCTGGATGTTCCCAAGGGTCCAGAATTGTCCCTGGGAAAGCTGTCCTTTTTCTCTTTCTCCGGCTGGAAGTAAACATCTGGCCACCGACTGCCGTACGCAGGCGTCCTGGGGGAGCCCCCCCCCCCGGTTTCCTTTGGGACGCACACTGGTGTCTCACAGAAGAGCCCACATTCCCAATTGGGGGCACACCAGCGTGGAATGTAAGGCTGTTTAGCACGGCGTACCTTGAGGCCGTGTGAAGGCCGTACAAACGAGAGCTTTCGAGCGAACAGGGCAGCGCTTCGCCATCGTCGTTGCACGTTCACGGAGCTTAATCAAACGAATGCATTTACTTCCTGTGGCTCAAACGCCAGAGAGGAGTTGGAAGGCATCCAGTGCCCTTTGACAGTTGTTACAACGAACGTGAGTGCACGGTGTCTCGTGAAATAAAGCCCTAGCACTGTTGAGGCCCTCCGTTAACGCACGCTTCTTCGCTCCTATGGCACTCCGAGGTGTTCCTGACGGGGGAAATCTGGACTTTTGCTTGAGGCCGGGGTGGGGCGAGGGGACTCACAGTTCTTGTGCCGGCGAGCTCCCGAGCGCTCCTGCTGAAGCTCCCAGCAAGGAACCGAGAGCAGCAGGCCTCACACGCGTAAACTCAGACTTCTGCTGTCACGAGTAAACTCAGACGTCTTGTGGGAGGCCTTCCGGCAGCAAAGAGAAGGTGGGCGCGAGCAAGTGTACTTCAGGCAGCTTAGGACCCGCCACTGTCTCGTTTACCACGGAGGGGAATAAGGTTTAGCCAGGGTCGCCCAGCTTCAAACCGGAGCTCCTATAGGGATCCTCAGCGGTTTCTGATTACCTCAAGGAAACACAACGGGAGGAACAGGGCCCTTCCGTGGAGGCCCGTTTGGGCACAGGGACCTCTGCGTGGGAGCTACTGGGTAAGTATGGCAGTCCCTTAGGTAGGCCTCAGTGACCAAGGCTCTCTGGCTCATGCCTAGCTGTGTAAAGAAGTGTGGCAAACGTACGTACTGCTCCTCAGGCTGGGCGCACAGCCTAGCTTTCGCTTCTAGGAGAGTGCTGTCCCGAGTCTCTTCCTGGAGCCAGTCGTCAGCACCGTGCCTTTTGGCACTGCAGTTCTCTTTCAGTCAAGGAGGCCGTTCGACCGGCAAAGGGAGTCGGCGCAGCACTGCTTTCGCGAGGCTCTTTGACGACTGGGGCACTCAACCCAGGCAAGCCAGAGAGCAGTACCTTGCCCTTGCTCTGAATGTGAAGAGCTTTCTCCAGGGGCCTGTTTAGGCTAAGGTTCCTCTAGAAGCCAGGAGCCGCCGTTCCGGCACGGAGAGAAGTCATCCTGCGAAACTGGCGAACGAGCTCCTATCCTGTGTGCCCCCAGGAGCGTCGCAGAGTTAAGGCACTCCGTGGTGGAGTCTGGCCTCATGGAAACCCCTGCACACCCAACTCCCCCGACGTGAAACGCTGGAACTTACCTTGAGGCCTGAGGTCACCTTTCGTTTGGCCGGAGCTGAACATGTAGTGCCGTGGGAGGAGTTTCTAGCAAGGTATTGCCAGCACGGTTTTCCGCTTTGAGAGAACACGCAGCCTCGGCCCACAACGACAATCCTGCCGTGCAGAGACGTCGGGCCGCTAGTGCTGTTCGGGCAGCTTTGAAGCCAAGCGCACGGCGCCTCCAAACGGGGAGAAAGCGTACTCTCCCATCCGCGTCCCACTTTCAAGCTGAATGACGCAGCATGTTTCTCGGGAGGCTCTGCCGAGCTATCTAGTACAAGGGAGAGAGTGCCTGCCTCTGCCGAGAAAGGTTTTGACGTGGGGATTGCTGGACGTGCGGAAGAGCGTTCCCCAGGCCGTGCCAAGTTTAGGCTTTGGTGATTCTGGATGTTCCCAAGGGTCCAGAATTGTCCCTGGGAAAGCTGTCCTTTTTCTCTTTCTCCGGCTGGAAGTAAACATCTGGCCACCGACTGCCGTACGCAGGCGTCCTGGGGGAGCCCCCCCCCCCCCGGTTTCCTTTGGGACGCACACTGGTGTCTCACAGAAGAGCCCACATTCCCAATTGGGGGCACACCAGCGTGGAATGTAAGGCTGTTTAGCACGGCGTACCTTGAGGCCGTGTGAAGGCCGTACAAACGAGAGCTTTCGAGCGAACAGGGCAGCGCTTCGCCATCGTCGTTGCACGTTCACGGAGCTTAATCAAACGAATGCATTTACTTCCTGTGGCTCAAACGCCAGAGAGGAGTTGGAAGGCATCCAGTGCCCTTTGACAGTTGTTACAACGAACGTGAGTGCACGGTGTCTCGTGAAATAAAGCCCTAGCACTGTTGAGGCCCTCCGTTAACGCACGCTTCTTCGCTCCTATGGCACTCCGAGGTGTTCCTGACGGGGGAAATCTGGACTTTTGCTTGAGGCCGGGGTGGGGCGAGGGGACTCACAGTTCTTGTGCCGGCGAGCTCCCGAGCGCTCCTGCTGAAGCTCCCAGCAAGGAACCGAGAGCAGCAGGCCTCACACGCGTAAACTCAGACTTCTGCTGTCACGAGTAAACTCAGACGTCTTGTGGGAGGCCTTCCGGCAGCAAAGAGAAGGTGGGCGCGAGCAAGTGTACTTCAGGCAGCTTAGGACCCGCCACTGTCTCGTTTACCACGGAGGGGAATAAGGTTTAGCCAGGGTCGCCCAGCTTCAAACCGGAGCTCCTATAGGGATCCTCAGCGGTTTCTGATTACCTCAAGGAAACACAACGGGAGGAACAGGGCCCTTCCGTGGAGGCCCGTTTGGGCACAGGGACCTCTGCGTGGGAGCTACTGGGTAAGTATGGCAGTCCCTTAGGTAGGCCTCAGTGACCAAGGCTCTCTGGCTCATGCCTAGCTGTGTAAAGAAGTGTGGCAAACGTACGTACTGCTCCTCAGGCTGGGCGCACAGCCTAGCTTTCGCTTCTAGGAGAGTGCTGTCCCGAGTCTCTTCCTGGAGCCAGTCGTCAGCACCGTGCCTTTTGGCACTGCAGTTCTCTTTCAGTCAAGGAGGCCGTTCGACCGGCAAAGGGAGTCGGCGCAGCACTGCTTTCGCGAGGCTCTTTGACGACTGGGGCACTCAACCCAGGCAAGCCAGAGAGCAGTACCTTGCCCTTGCTCTGAATGTGAAGAGCTTTCTCCAGGGGCCTGTTTAGGCTAAGGTTCCTCTAGAAGCCAGGAGCCGCCGTTCCGGCACGGAGAGAAGTCATCCTGCGAAACTGGCGAACGAGCTCCTATCCTGTGTGCCCCCAGGAGCGTCGCAGAGTTAAGGCACTCCGTGGTGGAGTCTGGCCTCATGGAAACCCCTGCACACCCAACTCCCCCGACGTGAAACGCTGGAACTTACCTTGAGGCCTGAGGTCACCTTTCGTTTGGCCGGAGCTGAACATGTAGTGCCGTGGGAGGAGTTTCTAGCAAGGTATTGCCAGCACGGTTTTCCGCTTTGAGAGAACACGCAGCCTCGGCCCACAACGACAATCCTGCCGTGCAGAGACGTCGGGCCGCTAGTGCTGTTCGGGCAGCTTTGAAGCCAAGCGCACGGCGCCTCCAAACGGGGAGAAAGCGTACTCTCCCATCCGCGTCCCACTTTCAAGCTGAATGACGCAGCATGTTTCTCGGGAGGCTCTGCCGAGCTATCTAGTACAAGGGAGAGAGTGCCTGCCTCTGCCGAGAAAGGTTTTGACGTGGGGATTGCTGGACGTGCGGAAGAGCGTTCCCCAGGCCGTGCCAAGTTTAGGCTTTGGTGATTCTGGATGTTCCCAAGGGTCCAGAATTGTCCCTGGGAAAGCTGTCCTTTTTCTCTTTCTCCGGCTGGAAGTAAACATCTGGCCACCGACTGCCGTACGCAGGCGTCCTGGGGGAGCCCCCCCCCCCCGGTTTCCTTTGGGACGCACACTGGTGTCTCACAGAAGAGCCCACATTCCCAATTGGGGGCACACCAGCGTGGAATGTAAGGCTGTTTAGCACGGCGTACCTTGAGGCCGTGTGAAGGCCGTACAAACGAGAGCTTTCGAGCGAACAGGGCAGCGCTTCGCCATCGTCGTTGCACGTTCACGGAGCTTAATCAAACGAATGCATTTACTTCCTGTGGCTCAAACGCCAGAGAGGAGTTGGAAGGCATCCAGTGCCCTTTGACAGTTGTTACAACGAACGTGAGTGCACGGTGTCTCGTGAAATAAAGCCCTAGCACTGTTGAGGCCCTCCGTTAACGCACGCTTCTTCGCTCCTATGGCACTCCGAGGTGTTCCTGACGGGGGAAATCTGGACTTTTGCTTGAGGCCGGGGTGGGGCGAGGGGACTCACAGTTCTTGTGCCGGCGAGCTCCCGAGCGCTCCTGCTGAAGCTCCCAGCAAGGAACCGAGAGCAGCAGGCCTCACACGCGTAAACTCAGACTTCTGCTGTCACGAGTAAACTCAGACGTCTTGTGGGAGGCCTTCCGGCAGCAAAGAGAAGGTGGGCGCGAGCAAGTGTACTTCAGGCAGCTTAGGACCCGCCACTGTCTCGTTTACCACGGAGGGGAATAAGGTTTAGCCAGGGTCGCCCAGCTTCAAACCGGAGCTCCTATAGGGATCCTCAGCGGTTTCTGATTACCTCAAGGAAACACAACGGGAGGAACAGGGCCCTTCCGTGGAGGCCCGTTTGGGCACAGGGACCTCTGCGTGGGAGCTACTGGGTAAGTATGGCAGTCCCTTAGGTAGGCCTCAGTGACCAAGGCTCTCTGGCTCATGCCTAGCTGTGTAAAGAAGTGTGGCAAACGTACGTACTGCTCCTCAGGCTGGGCGCACAGCCTAGCTTTCGCTTCTAGGAGAGTGCTGTCCCGAGTCTCTTCCTGGAGCCAGTCGTCAGCACCGTGCCTTTTGGCACTGCAGTTCTCTTTCAGTCAAGGAGGCCGTTCGACCGGCAAAGGGAGTCGGCGCAGCACTGCTTTCGCGAGGCTCTTTGACGACTGGGGCACTCAACCCAGGCAAGCCAGAGAGCAGTACCTTGCCCTTGCTCTGAATGTGAAGAGCTTTCTCCAGGGGCCTGTTTAGGCTAAGGTTCCTCTAGAAGCCAGGAGCCGCCGTTCCGGCACGGAGAGAAGTCATCCTGCGAAACTGGCGAACGAGCTCCTATCCTGTGTGCCCCCAGGAGCGTCGCAGAGTTAAGGCACTCCGTGGTGGAGTCTGGCCTCATGGAAACCCCTGCACACCCAACTCCCCCGACGTGAAACGCTGGAACTTACCTTGAGGCCTGAGGTCACCTTTCGTTTGGCCGGAGCTGAACATGTAGTGCCGTGGGAGGAGTTTCTAGCAAGGTATTGCCAGCACGGTTTTCCGCTTTGAGAGAACACGCAGCCTCGGCCCACAACGACAATCCTGCCGTGCAGAGACGTCGGGCCGCTAGTGCTGTTCGGGCAGCTTTGAAGCCAAGCGCACGGCGCCTCCAAACGGGGAGAAAGCGTACTCTCCCATCCGCGTCCCACTTTCAAGCTGAATGACGCAGCATGTTTCTCGGGAGGCTCTGCCGAGCTATCTAGTACAAGGGAGAGAGTGCCTGCCTCTGCCGAGAAAGGTTTTGACGTGGGGATTGCTGGACGTGCGGAAGAGCGTTCCCCAGGCCGTGCCAAGTTTAGGCTTTGGTGATTCTGGATGTTCCCAAGGGTCCAGAATTGTCCCTGGGAAAGCTGTCCTTTTTCTCTTTCTCCGGCTGGAAGTAAACATCTGGCCACCGACTGCCGTACGCAGGCGTCCTGGGGGAGCCCCCCCCCCCCCGGTTTACTTTGGGACGCACACTGGTGTCTCACAGAAGAGCCCACATTCCCAATTGGGGGCACACCAGCGTGGAATGTAAGGCTGTTTAGCACGGCGTACCTTGAGGCCGTGTGAAGGCCGTACAAACGAGAGCTTTCGAGCGAACAGGGCAGCGCTTCGCCATCGTCGTTGCACGTTCACGGAGCTTAATCAAACGAATGCATTTACTTCCTGTGGCTCAAACGCCAGAGAGGAGTTGGAAGGCATCCAGTGCCCTTTGACAGTTGTTACAACGAACGTGAGTGCACGGTGTCTCGTGAAATAAAGCCCTAGCACTGTTGAGGCCCTCCGTTAACGCACGCTTCTTCGCTCCTATGGCACTCCGAGGTGTTCCTGACGGGGGAAATCTGGACTTTTGCTTGAGGCCGGGGTGGGGCGAGGGGACTCACAGTTCTTGTGCCGGCGAGCTCCCGAGCGCTCCTGCTGAAGCTCCCAGCAAGGAACCGAGAGCAGCAGGCCTCACACGCGTAAACTCAGACTTCTGCTGTCACGAGTAAACTCAGACGTCTTGTGGGAGGCCTTCCGGCAGCAAAGAGAAGGTGGGCGCGAGCAAGTGTACTTCAGGCAGCTTAGGACCCGCCACTGTCTCGTTTACCACGGAGGGGAATAAGGTTTAGCCAGGGTCGCCCAGCTTCAAACCGGAGCTCCTATAGGGATCCTCAGCGGTTTCTGATTACCTCAAGGAAACACAACGGGAGGAACAGGGCCCTTCCGTGGAGGCCCGTTTGGGCACAGGGACCTCTGCGTGGGAGCTACTGGGTAAGTATGGCAGTCCCTTAGGTAGGCCTCAGTGACCAAGGCTCTCTGGCTCATGCCTAGCTGTGTAAAGAAGTGTGGCAAACGTACGTACTGCTCCTCAGGCTGGGCGCACAGCCTAGCTTTCGCTTCTGGGAGAGTGCTGTCCCGAGTCTCTTCCTGGAGCCAGTCGTCAGCACCGTGCCTTTTGGCACTGCAGTTCTCTTTCAGTCAAGGAGGCCGTTCGACCGGCAAAGGGAGTCGGCGCAGCACTGCTTTCGCGAGGCTCTTTGACGACTGGGGCACTCAACCCAGGCAAGCCAGAGAGCAGTACCTTGCCCTTGCTCTGAATGTGAAGAGCTTTCTCCAGGGGCCTGTTTAGGCTAAGGTTCCTCTAGAAGCCAGGAGCCGCCGTTCCGGCACGGAGAGAAGTCATCCTGCGAAACTGGCGAACGAGCTCCTATCCTGTGTGCCCCCAGGAGCGTCGCAGAGTTAAGGCACTCCGTGGTGGAGTCTGGCCTCATGGAAACCCCTGCACACCCAACTCCCCCGACGTGAAACGCTGGAACTTACCTTGAGGCCTGAGGTCACCTTTCGTTTGGCCGGAGCTGAACATGTAGTGCCGTGGGAGGAGTTTCTAGCAAGGTATTGCCAGCACGGTTTTCCGCTTTGAGAGAACACGCAGCCTCGGCCCACAACGACAATCCTGCCGTGCAGAGACGTCGGGCCGCTAGTGCTGTTCGGGCAGCTTTGAAGCCAAGCGCACGGCGCCTCCAAACGGGGAGAAAGCGTACTCTCCCATCCGCGTCCCACTTTCAAGCTGAATGACGCAGCATGTTTCTCGGGAGGCTCTGCCGAGCTATCTAGTACAAGGGAGAGAGTGCCTGCCTCTGCCGAGAAAGGTTTTGACGTGGGGATTGCTGGACGTGCGGAAGAGCGTTCCCCAGGCCGTGCCAAGTTTAGGCTTTGGTGATTCTGGATGTTCCCAAGGGTCCAGAATTGTCCCTGGGAAAGCTGTCCTTTTTCTCTTTCTCCGGCTGGAAGTAAACATCTGGCCACCGACTGCCGTACGCAGGCGTCCTGGGGGAGCCCCCCCCCCCCCACGGTTTCCTTTGGGACGCACACTGGTGTCTCACAGAAGAGCCCACATTCCCAATTGGGGGCACACCAGCGTGGAATGTAAGGCTGTTTAGCACGGCGTACCTTGAGGCCGTGTGAAGGCCGTACAAACGAGAGCTTTCGAGCGAACAGGGCAGCGCTTCGCCATCGTCGTTGCACGTTCACGGAGCTTAATCAAACGAATGCATTTACTTCCTGTGGCTCAAACGCCAGAGAGGAGTTGGAAGGCATCCAGTGCCCTTTGACAGTTGTTACAACGAACGTGAGTGCACGGTGTCTCGTGAAATAAAGCCCTAGCACTGTTGAGGCCCTCCGTTAACGCACGCTTCTTCGCTCCTATGGCACTCCGAGGTGTTCCTGACGGGGGAAATCTGGACTTTTGCTTGAGGCCGGGGTGGGGCGAGGGGACTCACAGTTCTTGTGCCGGTGAGCTCCCGAGCGCTCCTGCTGAAGCTCCCAGCAAGGAACCGAGAGCAGCAGGCCTCACACGCGTAAACTCAGACTTCTGCTGTCACGAGTAAACTCAGACGTCTTGTGGGAGGCCTTCCGGCAGCAAAGAGAAGGTGGGCGCGAGCAAGTGTACTTCAGGCAGCTTAGGACCCGCCACTGTCTCGTTTACCACGGAGGGGAATAAGGTTTAGCCAGGGTCGCCCAGCTTCAAACCGGAGCTCCTATAGGGATCCTCAGCGGTTTCTGATTACCTCAAGGAAACACAACGGGAGGAACAGGGCCCTTCCGTGGAGGCCCGTTTGGGCACAGGGACCTCTGCGTGGGAGCTACTGGGTAAGTATGGCAGTCCCTTAGGTAGGCCTCAGTGACCAAGGCTCTCTGGCTCATGCCTAGCTGTGTAAAGAAGTGTGGCAAACGTACGTACTGCTCCTCAGGCTGGGCGCACAGCCTAGCTTTCGCTTCTGGGAGAGTGCTGTCCCGAGTCTCTTCCTGGAGCCAGTCGTCAGCACCGTGCCTTTTGGCACTGCAGTTCTCTTTCAGTCAAGGAGGCCGTTCGACCGGCAAAGGGAGTCGGCGCAGCACTGCTTTCGCGAGGCTCTTTGACGACTGGGGCACTCAACCCAGGCAAGCCAGAGAGCAGTACCTTGCCCTTGCTCTGAATGTGAAGAGCTTTCTCCAGGGGCCTGTTTAGGCTAAGGTTCCTCTAGAAGCCAGGAGCCGCCGTTCCGGCACGGAGAGAAGTCATCCTGCGAAACTGGCGAACGAGCTCCTATCCTGTGTGCCCCCAGGAGCGTCGCAGAGTTAAGGCACTCCGTGGTGGAGTCTGGCCTCATGGAAACCCCTGCACACCCAACTCCCCCGACGTGAAACGCTGGAACTTACCTTGAGGCCTGAGGTCACCTTTCGTTTGGCCGGAGCTGAACATGTAGTGCCGTGGGAGGAGTTTCTAGCAAGGTATTGCCAGCACGGTTTTCCGCTTTGAGAGAACACGCAGCCTCGGCCCACAACGACAATCCTGCCGTGCAGAGACGTCGGGCCGCTAGTGCTGTTCGGGCAGCTTTGAAGCCAAGCGCACGGCGCCTCCAAACGGGGAGAAAGCGTACTCTCCCATCCGCGTCCCACTTTCAAGCTGAATGACGCAGCATGTTTCTCGGGAGGCTCTGCCGAGCTATCTAGTACAAGGGAGAGAGTGCCTGCCTCTGCCGAGAAAGGTTTTGACGTGGGGATTGCTGGACGTGCGGAAGAGCGTTCCCCAGGCCGTGCCAAGTTTAGGCTTTGGTGATTCTGGATGTTCCCAAGGGTCCAGAATTGTCCCTGGGAAAGCTGTCCTTTTTCTCTTTCTCCGGCTGGAAGTAAACATCTGGCCACCGACTGCCGTACGCAGGCGTCCTGGGGGAGCCCCCCCCCCCCGGTTTCCTTTGGGACGCACACTGGTGTCTCACAGAAGAGCCCACATTCCCAATTGGGGGCACACCAGCGTGGAATGTAAGGCTGTTTAGCACGGCGTACCTTGAGGCCGTGTGAAGGCCGTACAAACGAGAGCTTTCGAGCGAACAGGGCAGCGCTTCGCCATCGTCGTTGCACGTTCACGGAGCTTAATCAAACGAATGCATTTACTTCCTGTGGCTCAAACGCCAGAGAGGAGTTGGAAGGCATCCAGTGCCCTTTGACAGTTGTTACAACGAACGTGAGTGCACGGTGTCTCGTGAAATAAAGCCCTAGCACTGTTGAGGCCCTCCGTTAACGCACGCTTCTTCGCTCCTATGGCACTCCGAGGTGTTCCTGACGGGGGAAATCTGGACTTTTGCTTGAGGCCGGGGTGGGGCGAGGGGACTCACAGTTCTTGTGCCGGCGAGCTCCCGAGCGCTCCTGCTGAAGCTCCCAGCAAGGAACCGAGAGCAGCAGGCCTCACACGCGTAAACTCAGACTTCTGCTGTCACGAGTAAACTCAGACGTCTTGTGGGAGGCCTTCCGGCAGCAAAGAGAAGGTGGGCGCGAGCAAGTGTACTTCAGGCAGCTTAGGACCCGCCACTGTCTCGTTTACCACGGAGGGGAATAAGGTTTAGCCAGGGTCGCCCAGCTTCAAACCGGAGCTCCTATAGGGATCCTCAGCGGTTTCTGATTACCTCAAGGAAACACAACGGGAGGAACAGGGCCCTTCCGTGGAGGCCCGTTTGGGCACAGGGACCTCTGCGTGGGAGCTACTGGGTAAGTATGGCAGTCCCTTAGGTAGGCCTCAGTGACCAAGGCTCTCTGGCTCATGCCTAGCTGTGTAAAGAAGTGTGGCAAACGTACGTACTGCTCCTCAGGCTGGGCGCACAGCCTAGCTTTCGCTTCTGGGAGAGTGCTGTCCCGAGTCTCTTCCTGGAGCCAGTCGTCAGCACCGTGCCTTTTGGCACTGCAGTTCTCTTTCAGTCAAGGAGGCCGTTCGACCGGCAAAGGGAGTCGGCGCAGCACTGCTTTCGCGAGGCTCTTTGACGACTGGGGCACTCAACCCAGGCAAGCCAGAGAGCAGTACCTTGCCCTTGCTCTGAATGTGAAGAGCTTTCTCCAGGGGCCTGTTTAGGCTAAGGTTCCTCTAGAAGCCAGGAGCCGCCGTTCCGGCACGGAGAGAAGTCATCCTGCGAAACTGGCGAACGAGCTCCTATCCTGTGTGCCCCCAGGAGCGTCGCAGAGTTAAGGCACTCCGTGGTGGAGTCTGGCCTCATGGAAACCCCTGCACACCCAACTCCCCCGACGTGAAACGCTGGAACTTACCTTGAGGCCTGAGGTCACCTTTCGTTTGGCCGGAGCTGAACATGTAGTGCCGTGGGAGGAGTTTCTAGCAAGGTATTGCCAGCACGGTTTTCCGCTTTGAGAGAACACGCAGCCTCGGCCCACAACGACAATCCTGCCGTGCAGAGACGTCGGGCCGCTAGTGCTGTTCGGGCAGCTTTGAAGCCAAGCGCACGGCGCCTCCAAACGGGGAGAAAGCGTACTCTCCCATCCGCGTCCCACTTTCAAGCTGAATGACGCAGCATGTTTCTCGGGAGGCTCTGCCGAGCTATCTAGTACAAGGGAGAGAGTGCCTGCCTCTGCCGAGAAAGGTTTTGACGTGGGGATTGCTGGACGTGCGGAAGAGCGTTCCCCAGGCCGTGCCAAGTTTAGGCTTTGGTGATTCTGGATGTTCCCAAGGGTCCAGAATTGTCCCTGGGAAAGCTGTCCTTTTTCTCTTTCTCCGGCTGGAAGTAAACATCTGGCCACCGACTGCCGTACGCAGGCGTCCTGGGGGAGCCCCCCCCCCCCGGTTTCCTTTGGGACGCACACTGGTGTCTCACAGAAGAGCCCACATTCCCAATTGGGGGCACACCAGCGTGGAATGTAAGGCTGTTTAGCACGGCGTACCTTGAGGCCGTGTGAAGGCCGTACAAACGAGAGCTTTCGAGCGAACAGGGCAGCGCTTCGCCATCGTCGTTGCACGTTCACGGAGCTTAATCAAACGAATGCATTTACTTCCTGTGGCTCAAACGCCAGAGAGGAGTTGGAAGGCATCCAGTGCCCTTTGACAGTTGTTACAACGAACGTGAGTGCACGGTGTCTCGTGAAATAAAGCCCTAGCACTGTTGAGGCCCTCCGTTAACGCACGCTTCTTCGCTCCTATGGCACTCCGAGGTGTTCCTGACGGGGGAAATCTGGACTTTTGCTTGAGGCCGGGGTGGGGCGAGGGGACTCACAGTTCTTGTGCCGGCGAGCTCCCGAGCGCTCCTGCTGAAGCTCCCAGCAAGGAACCGAGAGCAGCAGGCCTCACACGCGTAAACTCAGACTTCTGCTGTCACGAGTAAACTCAGACGTCTTGTGGGAGGCCTTCCGGCAGCAAAGAGAAGGTGGGCGCGAGCAAGTGTACTTCAGGCAGCTTAGGACCCGCCACTGTCTCGTTTACCACGGAGGGGAATAAGGTTTAGCCAGGGTCGCCCAGCTTCAAACCGGAGCTCCTATAGGGATCCTCAGCGGTTTCTGATTACCTCAAGGAAACACAACGGGAGGAACAGGGCCCTTCCGTGGAGGCCCGTTTGGGCACAGGGACCTCTGCGTGGGAGCTACTGGGTAAGTATGGCAGTCCCTTAGGTAGGCCTCAGTGACCAAGGCTCTCTGGCTCATGCCTAGCTGTGTAAAGAAGTGTGGCAAACGTACGTACTGCTCCTCAGGCTGGGCGCACAGCCTAGCTTTCGCTTCTAGGAGAGTGCTGTCCCGAGTCTCTTCCTGGAGCCAGTCGTCAGCACCGTGCCTTTTGGCACTGCAGTTCTCTTTCAGTCAAGGAGGCCGTTCGACCGGCAAAGGGAGTCGGCGCAGCACTGCTTTCGCGAGGCTCTTTGACGACTGGGGCACTCAACCCAGGCAAGCCAGAGAGCAGTACCTTGCCCTTGCTCTGAATGTGAAGAGCTTTCTCCAGGGGCCTGTTTAGGCTAAGGTTCCTCTAGAAGCCAGGAGCCGCCGTTCCGGCACGGAGAGAAGTCATCCTGCGAAACTGGCGAACGAGCTCCTATCCTGTGTGCCCCCAGGAGCGTCGCAGAGTTAAGGCACTCCGTGGTGGAGTCTGGCCTCATGGAAACCCCTGCACACCCAACTCCCCCGACGTGAAACGCTGGAACTTACCTTGAGGCCTGAGGTCACCTTTCGTTTGGCCGGAGCTGAACATGTAGTGCCGTGGGAGGAGTTTCTAGCAAGGTATTGCCAGCACGGTTTTCCGCTTTGAGAGAACACGCAGCCTCGGCCCACAACGACAATCCTGCCGTGCAGAGACGTCGGGCCGCTAGTGCTGTTCGGGCAGCTTTGAAGCCAAGCGCACGGCGCCTCCAAACGGGGAGAAAGCGTACTCTCCCATCCGCGTCCCACTTTCAAGCTGAATGACGCAGCATGTTTCTCGGGAGGCTCTGCCGAGCTATCTAGTACAAGGGAGAGAGTGCCTGCCTCTGCCGAGAAAGGTTTTGACGTGGGGATTGCTGGACGTGCGGAAGAGCGTTCCCCAGGCCGTGCCAAGTTTAGGCTTTGGTGATTCTGGATGTTCCCAAGGGTCCAGAATTGTCCCTGGGAAAGCTGTCCTTTTTCTCTTTCTCCGGCTGGAAGTAAACATCTGGCCACCGACTGCCGTACGCAGGCGTCCTGGGGGAGCCCCCCCCCCCCGGTTTCCTTTGGGACGCACACTGGTGTCTCACAGAAGAGCCCACATTCCCAATTGGGGGCACACCAGCGTGGAATGTAAGGCTGTTTAGCACGGCGTACCTTGAGGCCGTGTGAAGGCCGTACAAACGAGAGCTTTCGAGCGAACAGGGCAGCGCTTCGCCATCGTCGTTGCACGTTCACGGAGCTTAATCAAACGAATGCATTTACTTCCTGTGGCTCAAACGCCAGAGAGGAGTTGGAAGGCATCCAGTGCCCTTTGACAGTTGTTACAACGAACGTGAGTGCACGGTGTCTCGTGAAATAAAGCCCTAGCACTGTTGAGGCCCTCCGTTAACGCACGCTTCTTCGCTCCTATGGCACTCCGAGGTGTTCCTGACGGGGGAAATCTGGACTTTTGCTTGAGGCCGGGGTGGGGCGAGGGGACTCACAGTTCTTGTGCCGGCGAGCTCCCGAGCGCTCCTGCTGAAGCTCCCAGCAAGGAACCGAGAGCAGCAGGCCTCACACGCGTAAACTCAGACTTCTGCTGTCACGAGTAAACTCAGACGTCTTGTGGGAGGCCTTCCGGCAGCAAAGAGAAGGTGGGCGCGAGCAAGTGTACTTCAGGCAGCTTAGGACCCGCCACTGTCTCGTTTACCACGGAGGGGAATAAGGTTTAGCCAGGGTCGCCCAGCTTCAAACCGGAGCTCCTATAGGGATCCTCAGCGGTTTCTGATTACCTCAAGGAAACACAACGGGAGGAACAGGGCCCTTCCGTGGAGGCCCGTTTGGGCACAGGGACCTCTGCGTGGGAGCTACTGGGTAAGTATGGCAGTCCCTTAGGTAGGCCTCAGTGACCAAGGCTCTCTGGCTCATGCCTAGCTGTGTAAAGAAGTGTGGCAAACGTACGTACTGCTCCTCAGGCTGGGCGCACAGCCTAGCTTTCGCTTCTAGGAGAGTGCTGTCCCGAGTCTCTTCCTGGAGCCAGTCGTCAGCACCGTGCCTTTTGGCACTGCAGTTCTCTTTCAGTCAAGGAGGCCGTTCGACCGGCAAAGGGAGTCGGCGCAGCACTGCTTTCGCGAGGCTCTTTGACGACTGGGGCACTCAACCCAGGCAAGCCAGAGAGCAGTACCTTGCCCTTGCTCTGAATGTGAAGAGCTTTCTCCAGGGGCCTGTTTAGGCTAAGGTTCCTCTAGAAGCCAGGAGCCGCCGTTCCGGCACGGAGAGAAGTCATCCTGCGAAACTGGCGAACGAGCTCCTATCCTGTGTGCCCCCAGGAGCGTCGCAGAGTTAAGGCACTCCGTGGTGGAGTCTGGCCTCATGGAAACCCCTGCACACCCAACTCCCCCGACGTGAAACGCTGGAACTTACCTTGAGGCCTGAGGTCACCTTTCGTTTGGCCGGAGCTGAACATGTAGTGCCGTGGGAGGAGTTTCTAGCAAGGTATTGCCAGCACGGTTTTCCGCTTTGAGAGAACACGCAGCCTCGGCCCACAACGACAATCCTGCCGTGCAGAGACGTCGGGCCGCTAGTGCTGTTCGGGCAGCTTTGAAGCCAAGCGCACGGCGCCTCCAAACGGGGAGAAAGCGTACTCTCCCATCCGCGTCCCACTTTCAAGCTGAATGACGCAGCATGTTTCTCGGGAGGCTCTGCCGAGCTATCTAGTACAAGGGAGAGAGTGCCTGCCTCTGCCGAGAAAGGTTTTGACGTGGGGATTGCTGGACGTGCGGAAGAGCGTTCCCCAGGCCGTGCCAAGTTTAGGCTTTGGTGATTCTGGATGTTCCCAAGGGTCCAGAATTGTCCCTGGGAAAGCTGTCCTTTTTCTCTTTCTCCGGCTGGAAGTAAACATCTGGCCACCGACTGCCGTACGCAGGCGTCCTGGGGGAGCCCCCCCCCCCCGGTTTCCTTTGGGACGCACACTGGTGTCTCACAGAAGAGCCCACATTCCCAATTGGGGGCACACCAGCGTGGAATGTAAGGCTGTTTAGCACGGCGTACCTTGAGGCCGTGTGAAGGCCGTACAAACGAGAGCTTTCGAGCGAACAGGGCAGCGCTTCGCCATCGTCGTTGCACGTTCACGGAGCTTAATCAAACGAATGCATTTACTTCCTGTGGCTCAAACGCCAGAGAGGAGTTGGAAGGCATCCAGTGCCCTTTGACAGTTGTTACAACGAACGTGAGTGCACGGTGTCTCGTGAAATAAAGCCCTAGCACTGTTGAGGCCCTCCGTTAACGCACGCTTCTTCGCTCCTATGGCACTCCGAGGTGTTCCTGACGGGGGAAATCTGGACTTTTGCTTGAGGCCGGGGTGGGGCGAGGGGACTCACAGTTCTTGTGCCGGCGAGCTCCCGAGCGCTCCTGCTGAAGCTCCCAGCAAGGAACCGAGAGCAGCAGGCCTCACACGCGTAAACTCAGACTTCTGCTGTCACGAGTAAACTCAGACGTCTTGTGGGAGGCCTTCCGGCAGCAAAGAGAAGGTGGGCGCGAGCAAGTGTACTTCAGGCAGCTTAGGACCCGCCACTGTCTCGTTTACCACGGAGGGGAATAAGGTTTAGCCAGGGTCGCCCAGCTTCAAACCGGAGCTCCTATAGGGATCCTCAGCGGTTTCTGATTACCTCAAGGAAACACAACGGGAGGAACAGGGCCCTTCCGTGGAGGCCCGTTTGGGCACAGGGACCTCTGCGTGGGAGCTACTGGGTAAGTATGGCAGTCCCTTAGGTAGGCCTCAGTGACCAAGGCTCTCTGGCTCATGCCTAGCTGTGTAAAGAAGTGTGGCAAACGTACGTACTGCTCCTCAGGCTGGGCGCACAGCCTAGCTTTCGCTTCTAGGAGAGTGCTGTCCCGAGTCTCTTCCTGGAGCCAGTCGTCAGCACCGTGCCTTTTGGCACTGCAGTTCTCTTTCAGTCAAGGAGGCCGTTCGACCGGCAAAGGGAGTCGGCGCAGCACTGCTTTCGCGAGGCTCTTTGACGACTGGGGCACTCAACCCAGGCAAGCCAGAGAGCAGTACCTTGCCCTTGCTCTGAATGTGAAGAGCTTTCTCCAGGGGCCTGTTTAGGCTAAGGTTCCTCTAGAAGCCAGGAGCCGCCGTTCCGGCACGGAGAGAAGTCATCCTGCGAAACTGGCGAACGAGCTCCTATCCTGTGTGCCCCCAGGAGCGTCGCAGAGTTAAGGCACTCCGTGGTGGAGTCTGGCCTCATGGAAACCCCTGCACACCCAACTCCCCCGACGTGAAACGCTGGAACTTACCTTGAGGCCTGAGGTCACCTTTCGTTTGGCCGGAGCTGAACATGTAGTGCCGTGGGAGGAGTTTCTAGCAAGGTATTGCCAGCACGGTTTTCCGCTTTGAGAGAACACGCAGCCTCGGCCCACAACGACAATCCTGCCGTGCAGAGACGTCGGGCCGCTAGTGCTGTTCGGGCAGCTTTGAAGCCAAGCGCACGGCGCCTCCAAACGGGGAGAAAGCGTACTCTCCCATCCGCGTCCCACTTTCAAGCTGAATGACGCAGCATGTTTCTCGGGAGGCTCTGCCGAGCTATCTAGTACAAGGGAGAGAGTGCCTGCCTCTGCCGAGAAAGGTTTTGACGTGGGGATTGCTGGACGTGCGGAAGAGCGTTCCCCAGGCCGTGCCAAGTTTAGGCTTTGGTGATTCTGGATGTTCCCAAGGGTCCAGAATTGTCCCTGGGAAAGCTGTCCTTTTTCTCTTTCTCCGGCTGGAAGTAAACATCTGGCCACCGACTGCCGTACGCAGGCGTCCTGGGGGAGCCCCCCTCCCCCCCGGTTTCCTTTCGGACGCACACTGGTGTCTCACAGAAGAGCCCACATTCCCAATTGGGGGCACACCAGCGTGGAATGTAAGGCTGTTTAGCACGGCGTACCTTGAGGCCGTGTGAAGGCCGTACAAACGAGAGCTTTCGAGCGAACAGGGCAGCGCTTCGCCATCGTCGTTGCACGTTCACGGAGCTTAATCAAACGAATGCATTTACTTCCTGTGGCTCAAACGCCAGAGAGGAGTTGGAAGGCATCCAGTGCCCTTTGACAGTTGTTACAACGAACGTGAGTGCACGGTGTCTCGTGAAATAAAGCCCTAGCACTGTTGAGGCCCTCCGTTAACGCACGCTTCTTCGCTCCTATGGCACTCCGAGGTGTTCCTGACGGGGGAAATCTGGACTTTTGCTTGAGGCCGGGGTGGGGCGAGGGGACTCACAGTTCTTGTGCCGGCGAGCTCCCGAGCGCTCCTGCTGAAGCTCCCAGCAAGGAACCGAGAGCAGCAGGCCTCACACGCGTAAACTCAGACTTCTGCTGTCACGAGTAAACTCAGACGTCTTGTGGGAGGCCTTCCGGCAGCAAAGAGAAGGTGGGCGCGAGCAAGTGTACTTCAGGCAGCTTAGGACCCGCCACTGTCTCGTTTACCACGGAGGGGAATAAGGTTTAGCCAGGGTCGCCCAGCTTCAAACCGGAGCTCCTATAGGGATCCTCAGCGGTTTCTGATTACCTCAAGGAAACACAACGGGAGGAACAGGGCCCTTCCGTGGAGGCCCGTTTGGGCACAGGGACCTCTGCGTGGGAGCTACTGGGTAAGTATGGCAGTCCCTTAGGTAGGCCTCAGTGACCAAGGCTCTCTGGCTCATGCCTAGCTGTGTAAAGAAGTGTGGCAAACGTACGTACTGCTCCTCAGGCTGGGCGCACAGCCTAGCTTTCGCTTCTAGGAGAGTGCTGTCCCGAGTCTCTTCCTGGAGCCAGTCGTCAGCACCGTGCCTTTTGGCACTGCAGTTCTCTTTCAGTCAAGGAGGCCGTTCGACCGGCAAAGGGAGTCGGCGCAGCACTGCTTTCGCGAGGCTCTTTGACGACTGGGGCACTCAACCCAGGCAAGCCAGAGAGCAGTACCTTGCCCTTGCTCTGAATGTGAAGAGCTTTCTCCAGGGGCCTGTTTAGGCTAAGGTTCCTCTAGAAGCCAGGAGCCGCCGTTCCGGCACGGAGAGAAGTCATCCTGCGAAACTGGCGAACGAGCTCCTATCCTGTGTGCCCCCAGGAGCGTCGCAGAGTTAAGGCACTCCGTGGTGGAGTCTGGCCTCATGGAAACCCCTGCACACCCAACTCCCCCGACGTGAAACGCTGGAACTTACCTTGAGGCCTGAGGTCACCTTTCGTTTGGCCGGAGCTGAACATGTAGTGCCGTGGGAGGAGTTTCTAGCAAGGTATTGCCAGCACGGTTTTCCGCTTTGAGAGAACACGCAGCCTCGGCCCACAACGACAATCCTGCCGTGCAGAGACGTCGGGCCGCTAGTGCTGTTCGGGCAGCTTTGAAGCCAAGCGCACGGCGCCTCCAAACGGGGAGAAAGCGTACTCTCCCATCCGCGTCCCACTTTCAAGCTGAATGACGCAGCATGTTTCTCGGGAGGCTCTGCCGAGCTATCTAGTACAAGGGAGAGAGTGCCTGCCTCTGCCGAGAAAGGTTTTGACGTGGGGATTGCTGGACGTGCGGAAGAGCGTTCCCCAGGCCGTGCCAAGTTTAGGCTTTGGTGATTCTGGATGTTCCCAAGGGTCCAGAATTGTCCCTGGGAAAGCTGTCCTTTTTCTCTTTCTCCGGCTGGAAGTAAACATCTGGCCACCGACTGCCGTACGCAGGCGTCCTGGGGGAGCCCCCCCCCCCCGGTTTCCTTTGGGACGCACACTGGTGTCTCACAGAAGAGCCCACATTCCCAATTGGGGGCACACCAGCGTGGAATGTAAGGCTGTTTAGCACGGCGTACCTTGAGGCCGTGTGAAGGCCGTACAAACGAGAGCTTTCGAGCGAACAGGGCAGCGCTTCGCCATCGTCGTTGCACGTTCACGGAGCTTAATCAAACGAATGCATTTACTTCCTGTGGCTCAAACGCCAGAGAGGAGTTGGAAGGCATCCAGTGCCCTTTGACAGTTGTTACAACGAACGTGAGTGCACGGTGTCTCGTGAAATAAAGCCCTAGCACTGTTGAGGCCCTCCGTTAACGCACGCTTCTTCGCTCCTATGGCACTCCGAGGTGTTCCTGACGGGGGAAATCTGGACTTTTGCTTGAGGCCGGGGTGGGGCGAGGGGACTCACAGTTCTTGTGCCGGCGAGCTCCCGAGCGCTCCTGCTGAAGCTCCCAGCAAGGAACCGAGAGCAGCAGGCCTCACACGCGTAAACTCAGACTTCTGCTGTCACGAGTAAACTCAGACGTCTTGTGGGAGGCCTTCCGGCAGCAAAGAGAAGGTGGGCGCGAGCAAGTGTACTTCAGGCAGCTTAGGACCCGCCACTGTCTCGTTTACCACGGAGGGGAATAAGGTTTAGCCAGGGTCGCCCAGCTTCAAACCGGAGCTCCTATAGGGATCCTCAGCGGTTTCTGATTACCTCAAGGAAACACAACGGGAGGAACAGGGCCCTTCCGTGGAGGCCCGTTTGGGCACAGGGACCTCTGCGTGGGAGCTACTGGGTAAGTATGGCAGTCCCTTAGGTAGGCCTCAGTGACCAAGGCTCTCTGGCTCATGCCTAGCTGTGTAAAGAAGTGTGGCAAACGTACGTACTGCTCCTCAGGCTGGGCGCACAGCCTAGCTTTCGCTTCTAGGAGAGTGCTGTCCCGAGTCTCTTCCTGGAGCCAGTCGTCAGCACCGTGCCTTTTGGCACTGCAGTTCTCTTTCAGTCAAGGAGGCCGTTCGACCGGCAAAGGGAGTCGGCGCAGCACTGCTTTCGCGAGGCTCTTTGACGACTGGGGCACTCAACCCAGGCAAGCCAGAGAGCAGTACCTTGCCCTTGCTCTGAATGTGAAGAGCTTTCTCCAGGGGCCTGTTTAGGCTAAGGTTCCTCTAGAAGCCAGGAGCCGCCGTTCCGGCACGGAGAGAAGTCATCCTGCGAAACTGGCGAACGAGCTCCTATCCTGTGTGCCCCCAGGAGCGTCGCAGAGTTAAGGCACTCCGTGGTGGAGTCTGGCCTCATGGAAACCCCTGCACACCCAACTCCCCCGACGTGAAACGCTGGAACTTACCTTGAGGCCTGAGGTCACCTTTCGTTTGGCCGGAGCTGAACATGTAGTGCCGTGGGAGGAGTTTCTAGCAAGGTATTGCCAGCACGGTTTTCCGCTTTGAGAGAACACGCAGCCTCGGCCCACAACGACAATCCTGCCGTGCAGAGACGTCGGGCCGCTAGTGCTGTTCGGGCAGCTTTGAAGCCAAGCGCACGGCGCCTCCAAACGGGGAGAAAGCGTACTCTCCCATCCGCGTCCCACTTTCAAGCTGAATGACGCAGCATGTTTCTCGGGAGGCTCTGCCGAGCTATCTAGTACAAGGGAGAGAGTGCCTGCCTCTGCCGAGAAAGGTTTTGACGTGGGGATTGCTGGACGTGCGGAAGAGCGTTCCCCAGGCCGTGCCAAGTTTAGGCTTTGGTGATTCTGGATGTTCCCAAGGGTCCAGAATTGTCCCTGGGAAAGCTGTCCTTTTTCTCTTTCTCCGGCTGGAAGTAAACATCTGGCCACCGACTGCCGTACGCAGGCGTCCTGGGGGAGCCCCCCTCCCCCCCGGTTTCCTTTGGGACGCACACTGGTGTCTCACAGAAGAGCCCACATTCCCAATTGGGGGCACACCAGCGTGGAATGTAAGGCTGTTTAGCACGGCGTACCTTGAGGCCGTGTGAAGGCCGTACAAACGAGAGCTTTCGAGCGAACAGGGCAGCGCTTCGCCATCGTCGTTGCACGTTCACGGAGCTTAATCAAACGAATGCATTTACTTCCTGTGGCTCAAACGCCAGAGAGGAGTTGGAAGGCATCCAGTGCCCTTTGACAGTTGTTACAACGAACGTGAGTGCACGGTGTCTCGTGAAATAAAGCCCTAGCACTGTTGAGGCCCTCCGTTAACGCACGCTTCTTCGCTCCTATGGCACTCCGAGGTGTTCCTGACGGGGGAAATCTGGACTTTTGCTTGAGGCCGGGGTGGGGCGAGGGGACTCACAGTTCTTGTGCCGGCGAGCTCCCGAGCGCTCCTGCTGAAGCTCCCAGCAAGGAACCGAGAGCAGCAGGCCTCACACGCGTAAACTCAGACTTCTGCTGTCACGAGTAAACTCAGACGTCTTGTGGGAGGCCTTCCGGCAGCAAAGAGAAGGTGGGCGCGAGCAAGTGTACTTCAGGCAGCTTAGGACCCGCCACTGTCTCGTTTACCACGGAGGGGAATAAGGTTTAGCCAGGGTCGCCCAGCTTCAAACCGGAGCTCCTATAGGGATCCTCAGCGGTTTCTGATTACCTCAAGGAAACACAACGGGAGGAACAGGGCCCTTCCGTGGAGGCCCGTTTGGGCACAGGGACCTCTGCGTGGGAGCTACTGGGTAAGTATGGCAGTCCCTTAGGTAGGCCTCAGTGACCAAGGCTCTCTGGCTCATGCCTAGCTGTGTAAAGAAGTGTGGCAAACGTACGTACTGCTCCTCAGGCTGGGCGCACAGCCTAGCTTTCGCTTCTAGGAGAGTGCTGTCCCGAGTCTCTTCCTGGAGCCAGTCGTCAGCACCGTGCCTTTTGGCACTGCAGTTCTCTTTCAGTCAAGGAGGCCGTTCGACCGGCAAAGGGAGTCGGCGCAGCACTGCTTTCGCGAGGCTCTTTGACGACTGGGGCACTCAACCCAGGCAAGCCAGAGAGCAGTACCTTGCCCTTGCTCTGAATGTGAAGAGCTTTCTCCAGGGGCCTGTTTAGGCTAAGGTTCCTCTAGAAGCCAGGAGCCGCCGTTCCGGCACGGAGAGAAGTCATCCTGCGAAACTGGCGAACGAGCTCCTATCCTGTGTGCCCCCAGGAGCGTCGCAGAGTTAAGGCACTCCGTGGTGGAGTCTGGCCTCATGGAAACCCCTGCACACCCAACTCCCCCGACGTGAAACGCTGGAACTTACCTTGAGGCCTGAGGTCACCTTTCGTTTGGCCGGAGCTGAACATGTAGTGCCGTGGGAGGAGTTTCTAGCAAGGTATTGCCAGCACGGTTTTCCGCTTTGAGAGAACACGCAGCCTCGGCCCACAACGACAATCCTGCCGTGCAGAGACGTCGGGCCGCTAGTGCTGTTCGGGCAGCTTTGAAGCCAAGCGCACGGCGCCTCCAAACGGGGAGAAAGCGTACTCTCCCATCCGCGTCCCACTTTCAAGCTGAATGACGCAGCATGTTTCTCGGGAGGCTCTGCCGAGCTATCTAGTACAAGGGAGAGAGTGCCTGCCTCTGCCGAGAAAGGTTTTGACGTGGGGATTGCTGGACGTGCGGAAGAGCGTTCCCCAGGCCGTGCCAAGTTTAGGCTTTGGTGATTCTGGATGTTCCCAAGGGTCCAGAATTGTCCCTGGGAAAGCTGTCCTTTTTCTCTTTCTCCGGCTGGAAGTAAACATCTGGCCACCGACTGCCGTACGCAGGCGTCCTGGGGGAGCCCCCCCCCCCCCGGTTTCCTTTGGGACGCACACTGGTGTCTCACAGAAGAGCCCACATTCCCAATTGGGGGCACACCAGCGTGGAATGTAAGGCTGTTTAGCACGGCGTACCTTGAGGCCGTGTGAAGGCCGTACAAACGAGAGCTTTCGAGCGAACAGGGCAGCGCTTCGCCATCGTCGTTGCACGTTCACGGAGCTTAATCAAACGAATGCATTTACTTCCTGTGGCTCAAACGCCAGAGAGGAGTTGGAAGGCATCCAGTGCCCTTTGACAGTTGTTACAACGAACGTGAGTGCACGGTGTCTCGTGAAATAAAGCCCTAGCACTGTTGAGGCCCTCCGTTAACGCACGCTTCTTCGCTCCTATGGCACTCCGAGGTGTTCCTGACGGGGGAAATCTGGACTTTTGCTTGAGGCCGGGGTGGGGCGAGGGGACTCACAGTTCTTGTGCCGGCGAGCTCCCGAGCGCTCCTGCTGAAGCTCCCAGCAAGGAACCGAGAGCAGCAGGCCTCACACGCGTAAACTCAGACTTCTGCTGTCACGAGTAAACTCAGACGTCTTGTGGGAGGCCTTCCGGCAGCAAAGAGAAGGTGGGCGCGAGCAAGTGTACTTCAGGCAGCTTAGGACCCGCCACTGTCTCGTTTACCACGGAGGGGAATAAGGTTTAGCCAGGGTCGCCCAGCTTCAAACCGGAGCTCCTATAGGGATCCTCAGCGGTTTCTGATTACCTCAAGGAAACACAACGGGAGGAACAGGGCCCTTCCGTGGAGGCCCGTTTGGGCACAGGGACCTCTGCGTGGGAGCTACTGGGTAAGTATGGCAGTCCCTTAGGTAGGCCTCAGTGACCAAGGCTCTCTGGCTCATGCCTAGCTGTGTAAAGAAGTGTGGCAAACGTACGTACTGCTCCTCAGGCTGGGCGCACAGCCTAGCTTTCGCTTCTAGGAGAGTGCTGTCCCGAGTCTCTTCCTGGAGCCAGTCGTCAGCACCGTGCCTTTTGGCACTGCAGTTCTCTTTCAGTCAAGGAGGCCGTTCGACCGGCAAAGGGAGTCGGCGCAGCACTGCTTTCGCGAGGCTCTTTGACGACTGGGGCACTCAACCCAGGCAAGCCAGAGAGCAGTACCTTGCCCTTGCTCTGAATGTGAAGAGCTTTCTCCAGGGGCCTGTTTAGGCTAAGGTTCCTCTAGAAGCCAGGAGCCGCCGTTCCGGCACGGAGAGAAGTCATCCTGCGAAACTGGCGAACGAGCTCCTATCCTGTGTGCCCCCAGGAGCGTCGCAGAGTTAAGGCACTCCGTGGTGGAGTCTGGCCTCATGGAAACCCCTGCACACCCAACTCCCCCGACGTGAAACGCTGGAACTTACCTTGAGGCCTGAGGTCACCTTTCGTTTGGCCGGAGCTGAACATGTAGTGCCGTGGGAGGAGTTTCTAGCAAGGTATTGCCAGCACGGTTTTCCGCTTTGAGAGAACACGCAGCCTCGGCCCACAACGACAATCCTGCCGTGCAGAGACGTCGGGCCGCTAGTGCTGTTCGGGCAGCTTTGAAGCCAAGCGCACGGCGCCTCCAAACGGGGAGAAAGCGTACTCTCCCATCCGCGTCCCACTTTCAAGCTGAATGACGCAGCATGTTTCTCGGGAGGCTCTGCCGAGCTATCTAGTACAAGGGAGAGAGTGCCTGCCTCTGCCGAGAAAGGTTTTGACGTGGGGATTGCTGGACGTGCGGAAGAGCGTTCCCCAGGCCGTGCCAAGTTTAGGCTTTGGTGATTCTGGATGTTCCCAAGGGTCCAGAATTGTCCCTGGGAAAGCTGTCCTTTTTCTCTTTCTCCGGCTGGAAGTAAACATCTGGCCACCGACTGCCGTACGCAGGCGTCCTGGGGGAGCCCCCCCCCCCCGGTTTCCTTTGGGACGCACACTGGTGTCTCACAGAAGAGCCCACATTCCCAATTGGGGGCACACCAGCGTGGAATGTAAGGCTGTTTAGCACGGCGTACCTTGAGGCCGTGTGAAGGCCGTACAAACGAGAGCTTTCGAGCGAACAGGGCAGCGCTTCGCCATCGTCGTTGCACGTTCACGGAGCTTAATCAAACGAATGCATTTACTTCCTGTGGCTCAAACGCCAGAGAGGAGTTGGAAGGCATCCAGTGCCCTTTGACAGTTGTTACAACGAACGTGAGTGCACGGTGTCTCGTGAAATAAAGCCCTAGCACTGTTGAGGCCCTCCGTTAACGCACGCTTCTTCGCTCCTATGGCACTCCGAGGTGTTCCTGACGGGGGAAATCTGGACTTTTGCTTGAGGCCGGGGTGGGGCGAGGGGACTCACAGTTCTTGTGCCGGCGAGCTCCCGAGCGCTCCTGCTGAAGCTCCCAGCAAGGAACCGAGAGCAGCAGGCCTCACACGCGTAAACTCAGACTTCTGCTGTCACGAGTAAACTCAGACGTCTTGTGGGAGGCCTTCCGGCAGCAAAGAGAAGGTGGGCGCGAGCAAGTGTACTTCAGGCAGCTTAGGACCCGCCACTGTCTCGTTTACCACGGAGGGGAATAAGGTTTAGCCAGGGTCGCCCAGCTTCAAACCGGAGCTCCTATAGGGATCCTCAGCGGTTTCTGATTACCTCAAGGAAACACAACGGGAGGAACAGGGCCCTTCCGTGGAGGCCCGTTTGGGCACAGGGACCTCTGCGTGGGAGCTACTGGGTAAGTATGGCAGTCCCTTAGGTAGGCCTCAGTGACCAAGGCTCTCTGGCTCATGCCTAGCTGTGTAAAGAAGTGTGGCAAACGTACGTACTGCTCCTCAGGCTGGGCGCACAGCCTAGCTTTCGCTTCTAGGAGAGTGCTGTCCCGAGTCTCTTCCTGGAGCCAGTCGTCAGCACCGTGCCTTTTGGCACTGCAGTTCTCTTTCAGTCAAGGAGGCCGTTCGACCGGCAAAGGGAGTCGGCGCAGCACTGCTTTCGCGAGGCTCTTTGACGACTGGGGCACTCAACCCAGGCAAGCCAGAGAGCAGTACCTTGCCCTTGCTCTGAATGTGAAGAGCTTTCTCCAGGGGCCTGTTTAGGCTAAGGTTCCTCTAGAAGCCAGGAGCCGCCGTTCCGGCACGGAGAGAAGTCATCCTGCGAAACTGGCGAACGAGCTCCTATCCTGTGTGCCCCCAGGAGCGTCGCAGAGTTAAGGCACTCCGTGGTGGAGTCTGGCCTCATGGAAACCCCTGCACACCCAACTCCCCCGACGTGAAACGCTGGAACTTACCTTGAGGCCTGAGGTCACCTTTCGTTTGGCCGGAGCTGAACATGTAGTGCCGTGGGAGGAGTTTCTAGCAAGGTATTGCCAGCACGGTTTTCCGCTTTGAGAGAACACGCAGCCTCGGCCCACAACGACAATCCTGCCGTGCAGAGACGTCGGGCCGCTAGTGCTGTTCGGGCAGCTTTGAAGCCAAGCGCACGGCGCCTCCAAACGGGGAGAAAGCGTACTCTCCCATCCGCGTCCCACTTTCAAGCTGAATGACGCAGCATGTTTCTCGGGAGGCTCTGCCGAGCTATCTAGTACAAGGGAGAGAGTGCCTGCCTCTGCCGAGAAAGGTTTTGACGTGGGGATTGCTGGACGTGCGGAAGAGCGTTCCCCAGGCCGTGCCAAGTTTAGGCTTTGGTGATTCTGGATGTTCCCAAGGGTCCAGAATTGTCCCTGGGAAAGCTGTCCTTTTTCTCTTTCTCCGGCTGGAAGTAAACATCTGGCCACCGACTGCCGTACGCAGGCGTCCTGGGGGAGCCCCCCCCCCCGGTTTCCTTTGGGACGCACACTGGTGTCTCACAGAAGAGCCCACATTCCCAATTGGGGGCACACCAGCGTGGAATGTAAGGCTGTTTAGCACGGCGTACCTTGAGGCCGTGTGAAGGCCGTACAAACGAGAGCTTTCGAGCGAACAGGGCAGCGCTTCGCCATCGTCGTTGCACGTTCACGGAGCTTAATCAAACGAATGCATTTACTTCCTGTGGCTCAAACGCCAGAGAGGAGTTGGAAGGCATCCAGTGCCCTTTGACAGTTGTTACAACGAACGTGAGTGCACGGTGTCTCGTGAAATAAAGCCCTAGCACTGTTGAGGCCCTCCGTTAACGCACGCTTCTTCGCTCCTATGGCACTCCGAGGTGTTCCTGACGGGGGAAATCTGGACTTTTGCTTGAGGCCGGGGTGGGGCGAGGGGACTCACAGTTCTTGTGCCGGCGAGCTCCCGAGCGCTCCTGCTGAAGCTCCCAGCAAGGAACCGAGAGCAGCAGACCTCACACGCGTAAACTCAGACTTCTGCTGTCACGAGTAAACTCAGACGTCTTGTGGGAGGCCTTCCGGCAGCAAAGAGAAGGTGGGCGCGAGCAAGTGTACTTCAGGCAGCTTAGGACCCGCCACTGTCTCGTTTACCACGGAGGGGAATAAGGTTTAGCCAGGGTCGCCCAGCTTCAAACCGGAGCTCCTATAGGGATCCTCAGCGGTTTCTGATTACCTCAAGGAAACACAACGGGAGGAACAGGGCCCTTCCGTGGAGGCCCGTTTGGGCACAGGGACCTCTGCGTGGGAGCTACTGGGTAAGTATGGCAGTCCCTTAGGTAGGCCTCAGTGACCAAGGCTCTCTGGCTCATGCCTAGCTGTGTAAAGAAGTGTGGCAAACGTACGTACTGCTCCTCAGGCTGGGCGCACAGCCTAGCTTTCGCTTCTAGGAGAGTGCTGTCCCGAGTCTCTTCCTGGAGCCAGTCGTCAGCACCGTGTCTTTTGGCACTGCAGTTCTCTTTCAGTCAAGGAGGCCGTTCGACCGGCAAAGGGAGTCGGCGCAGCACTGCTTTCGCGAGGCTCTTTGACGACTGGGGCACTCAACCCAGGCAAGCCAGAGAGCAGTACCTTGCCCTTGCTCTGAATGTGAAGAGCTTTCTCCAGGGGCCTGTTTAGGCTAAGGTTCCTCTAGAAGCCAGGAGCCGCCGTTCCGGCACGGAGAGAAGTCATCCTGCGAAACTGGCGAACGAGCTCCTATCCTGTGTGCCCCCAGGAGCGTCGCAGAGTTAAGGCACTCCGTGGTGGAGTCTGGCCTCATGGAAACCCCTGCACACCCAACTCCCCCGACGTGAAACGCTGGAACTTACCTTGAGGCCTGAGGTCACCTTTCATTTGGCCGGAGCTGAACATGTAGTGCCGTGGGAGGAGTTTCTAGCAAGGTATTGCCAGCACGGTTTTCCGCTTTGAGAGAACACGCAGCCTCGGCCCACAACGACAATCCTGCCGTGCAGAGACGTCGGGCCGCTAGTGCTGTTCGGGCAGCTTTGAAGCCAAGCGCACGGCGCCTCCAAACGGGGAGAAAGCGTACTCTCCCATCCGCGTCCCACTTTCAAGCTGAATGACGCAGCATGTTTCTCGGGAGGCTCTGCCGAGCTATCTAGTACAAGGGAGAGAGTGCCTGCCTCTGCCGAGAAAGGTTTTGACGTGGGGATTGCTGGACGTGCGGAAGAGCGTTCCCCAGGCCGTGCCAAGTTTAGGCTTTGGTGATTCTGGATGTTCCCAAGGGTCCAGAATTGTCCCTGGGAAAGCTGTCCTTTTTCTCTTTCTCCGGCTGGAAGTAAACATCTGGCCACCGACTGCCGTACGCAGGCGTCCTGGGGGAGCCCCCCCCCCCCCGGTTTCCTTTGGGACGCACACTGGTGTCTCACAGAAGAGCCCACATTCCCAATTGGGGGCACACCAGCGTGGAATGTAAGGCTGTTTAGCACGGCGTACCTTGAGGCCGTGTGAAGGCCGTACAAACGAGAGCTTTCGAGCGAACAGGGCAGCGCTTCGCCATCGTCGTTGCACGTTCACGGAGCTTAATCAAACGAATGCATTTACTTCCTGTGGCTCAAACGCCAGAGAGGAGTTGGAAGGCATCCAGTGCCCTTTGACAGTTGTTACAACGAACGTGAGTGCACGGTGTCTCGTGAAATAAAGCCCTAGCACTGTTGAGGCCCTCCGTTAACGCACGCTTCTTCGCTCCTATGGCACTCCGAGGTGTTCCTGACGGGGGAAATCTGGACTTTTGCTTGAGGCCGGGGTGGGGCGAGGGGACTCACAGTTCTTGTGCCGGCGAGCTCCCGAGCGCTCCTGCTGAAGCTCCCAGCAAGGAACCGAGAGCAGCAGGCCTCACACGCGTAAACTCAGACTTCTGCTGTCACGAGTAAACTCAGACGTCTTGTGGGAGGCCTTCCGGCAGCAAAGAGAAGGTGGGCGCGAGCAAGTGTACTTCAGGCAGCTTAGGACCCGCCACTGTCTCGTTTACCACGGAGGGGAATAAGGTTTAGCCAGGGTCGCCCAGCTTCAAACCGGAGCTCCTATAGGGATCCTCAGCGGTTTCTGATTACCTCAAGGAAACACAACGGGAGGAACAGGGCCCTTCCGTGGAGGCCCGTTTGGGCACAGGGACCTCTGCGTGGGAGCTACTGGGTAAGTATGGCAGTCCCTTAGGTAGGCCTCAGTGACCAAGGCTCTCTGGCTCATGCCTAGCTGTGTAAAGAAGTGTGGCAAACGTACGTACTGCTCCTCAGGCTGGGCGCACAGCCTAGCTTTCGCTTCTAGGAGAGTGCTGTCCCGAGTCTCTTCCTGGAGCCAGTCGTCAGCACCGTGCCTTTTGGCACTGCAGTTCTCTTTCAGTCAAGGAGGCCGTTCGACCGGCAAAGGGAGTCGGCGCAGCACTGCTTTCGCGAGGCTCTTTGACGACTGGGGCACTCAACCCAGGCAAGCCAGAGAGCAGTACCTTGCCCTTGCTCTGAATGTGAAGAGCTTTCTCCAGGGGCCTGTTTAGGCTAAGGTTCCTCTAGAAGCCAGGAGCCGCCGTTCCGGCACGGAGAGAAGTCATCCTGCGAAACTGGCGAACGAGCTCCTATCCTGTGTGCCCCCAGGAGCGTCGCAGAGTTAAGGCACTCCGTGGTGGAGTCTGGCCTCATGGAAACCCCTGCACACCCAACTCCCCCGACGTGAAACGCTGGAACTTACCTTGAGGCCTGAGGTCACCTTTCGTTTGGCCGGAGCTGAACATGTAGTGCCGTGGGAGGAGTTTCTAGCAAGGTATTGCCAGCACGGTTTTCCGCTTTGAGAGAACACGCAGCCTCGGCCCACAACGACAATCCTGCCGTGCAGAGACGTCGGGCCGCTAGTGCTGTTCGGGCAGCTTTGAAGCCAAGCGCACGGCGCCTCCAAACGGGGAGAAAGCGTACTCTCCCATCCGCGTCCCACTTTCAAGCTGAATGACGCAGCATGTTTCTCGGGAGGCTCTGCCGAGCTATCTAGTACAAGGGAGAGAGTGCCTGCCTCTGCCGAGAAAGGTTTTGACGTGGGGATTGCTGGACGTGCGGAAGAGCGTTCCCCAGGCCGTGCCAAGTTTAGGCTTTGGTGATTCTGGATGTTCCCAAGGGTCCAGAATTGTCCCTGGGAAAGCTGTCCTTTTTCTCTTTCTCCGGCTGGAAGTAAACATCTGGCCACCGACTGCCGTACGCAGGCGTCCTGGGGGAGCCCCCCCCCCCCGGTTTCCTTTGGGACGCACACTGGTGTCTCACAGAAGAGCCCACATTCCCAATTGGGGGCACACCAGCGTGGAATGTAAGGCTGTTTAGCACGGCGTACCTTGAGGCCGTGTGAAGGCCGTACAAACGAGAGCTTTCGAGCGAACAGGGCAGCGCTTCGCCATCGTCGTTGCACGTTCACGGAGCTTAATCAAACGAATGCATTTACTTCCTGTGGCTCAAACGCCAGAGAGGAGTTGGAAGGCATCCAGTGCCCTTTGACAGTTGTTACAACGAACGTGAGTGCACGGTGTCTCGTGAAATAAAGCCCTAGCACTGTTGAGGCCCTCCGTTAACGCACGCTTCTTCGCTCCTATGGCACTCCGAGGTGTTCCTGACGGGGGAAATCTGGACTTTTGCTTGAGGCCGGGGTGGGGCGAGGGGACTCACAGTTCTTGTGCCGGCGAGCTCCCGAGCGCTCCTGCTGAAGCTCCCAGCAAGGAACCGAGAGCAGCAGGCCTCACACGCGTAAACTCAGACTTCTGCTGTCACGAGTAAACTCAGACGTCTTGTGGGAGGCCTTCCGGCAGCAAAGAGAAGGTGGGCGCGAGCAAGTGTACTTCAGGCAGCTTAGGACCCGCCACTGTCTCGTTTACCACGGAGGGGAATAAGGTTTAGCCAGGGTCGCCCAGCTTCAAACCGGAGCTCCTATAGGGATCCTCAGCGGTTTCTGATTACCTCAAGGAAACACAACGGGAGGAACAGGGCCCTTCCGTGGAGGCCCGTTTGGGCACAGGGACCTCTGCGTGGGAGCTACTGGGTAAGTATGGCAGTCCCTTAGGTAGGCCTCAGTGACCAAGGCTCTCTGGCTCATGCCTAGCTGTGTAAAGAAGTGTGGCAAACGTACGTACTGCTCCTCAGGCTGGGCGCACAGCCTAGCTTTCGCTTCTAGGAGAGTGCTGTCCCGAGTCTCTTCCTGGAGCCAGTCGTCAGCACCGTGCCTTTTGGCACTGCAGTTCTCTTTCAGTCAAGGAGGCCGTTCGACCGGCAAAGGGAGTCGGCGCAGCACTGCTTTCGCGAGGCTCTTTGACGACTGGGGCACTCAACCCAGGCAAGCCAGAGAGCAGTACCTTGCCCTTGCTCTGAATGTGAAGAGCTTTCTCCAGGGGCCTGTTTAGGCTAAGGTTCCTCTAGAAGCCAGGAGCCGCCGTTCCGGCACGGAGAGAAGTCATCCTGCGAAACTGGCGAACGAGCTCCTATCCTGTGTGCCCCCAGGAGCGTCGCAGAGTTAAGGCACTCCGTGGTGGAGTCTGGCCTCATGGAAACCCCTGCACACCCAACTCCCCCGACGTGAAACGCTGGAACTTACCTTGAGGCCTGAGGTCACCTTTCGTTTGGCCGGAGCTGAACATGTAGTGCCGTGGGAGGAGTTTCTAGCAAGGTATTGCCAGCACGGTTTTCCGCTTTGAGAGAACACGCAGCCTCGGCCCACAACGACAATCCTGCCGTGCAGAGACGTCGGGCCGCTAGTGCTGTTCGGGCAGCTTTGAAGCCAAGCGCACGGCGCCTCCAAACGGGGAGAAAGCGTACTCTCCCATCCGCGTCCCACTTTCAAGCTGAATGACGCAGCATGTTTCTCGGGAGGCTCTGCCGAGCTATCTAGTACAAGGGAGAGAGTGCCTGCCTCTGCCGAGAAAGGTTTTGACGTGGGGATTGCTGGACGTGCGGAAGAGCGTTCCCCAGGCCGTGCCAAGTTTAGGCTTTGGTGATTCTGGATGTTCCCAAGGGTCCAGAATTGTCCCTGGGAAAGCTGTCCTTTTTCTCTTTCTCCGGCTGGAAGTAAACATCTGGCCACCGACTGCCGTACGCAGGCGTCCTGGGGGAGCCCCCCCCCCCCCGGTTTCCTTTGGGACGCACACTGGTGTCTCACAGAAGAGCCCACATTCCCAATTGGGGGCACACCAGCGTGGAATGTAAGGCTGTTTAGCACGGCGTACCTTGAGGCCGTGTGAAGGCCGTACAAACGAGAGCTTTCGAGCGAACAGGGCAGCGCTTCGCCATCGTCGTTGCACGTTCACGGAGCTTAATCAAACGAATGCATTTACTTCCTGTGGCTCAAACGCCAGAGAGGAGTTGGAAGGCATCCAGTGCCCTTTGACAGTTGTTACAACGAACGTGAGTGCACGGTGTCTCGTGAAATAAAGCCCTAGCACTGTTGAGGCCCTCCGTTAACGCACGCTTCTTCGCTCCTATGGCACTCCGAGGTGTTCCTGACGGGGGAAATCTGGACTTTTGCTTGAGGCCGGGGTGGGGCGAGGGGACTCACAGTTCTTGTGCCGGCGAGCTCCCGAGCGCTCCTGCTGAAGCTCCCAGCAAGGAACCGAGAGCAGCAGGCCTCACACGCGTAAACTCAGACTTCTGCTGTCACGAGTAAACTCAGACGTCTTGTGGGAGGCCTTCCGGCAGCAAAGAGAAGGTGGGCGCGAGCAAGTGTACTTCAGGCAGCTTAGGACCCGCCACTGTCTCGTTTACCACGGAGGGGAATAAGGTTTAGCCAGGGTCGCCCAGCTTCAAACCGGAGCTCCTATAGGGATCCTCAGCGGTTTCTGATTACCTCAAGGAAACACAACGGGAGGAACAGGGCCCTTCCGTGGAGGCCCGTTTGGGCACAGGGACCTCTGCGTGGGAGCTACTGGGTAAGTATGGCAGTCCCTTAGGTAGGCCTCAGTGACCAAGGCTCTCTGGCTCATGCCTAGCTGTGTAAAGAAGTGTGGCAAACGTACGTACTGCTCCTCAGGCTGGGCGCACAGCCTAGCTTTCGCTTCTAGGAGAGTGCTGTCCCGAGTCTCTTCCTGGAGCCAGTCGTCAGCACCGTGCCTTTTGGCACTGCAGTTCTCTTTCAGTCAAGGAGGCCGTTCGACCGGCAAAGGGAGTCGGCGCAGCACTGCTTTCGCGAGGCTCTTTGACGACTGGGGCACTCAACCCAGGCAAGCCAGAGAGCAGTACCTTGCCCTTGCTCTGAATGTGAAGAGCTTTCTCCAGGGGCCTGTTTAGGCTAAGGTTCCTCTAGAAGCCAGGAGCCGCCGTTCCGGCACGGAGAGAAGTCATCCTGCGAAACTGGCGAACGAGCTCCTATCCTGTGTGCCCCCAGGAGCGTCGCAGAGTTAAGGCACTCCGTGGTGGAGTCTGGCCTCATGGAAACCCCTGCACACCCAACTCCCCCGACGTGAAACGCTGGAACTTACCTTGAGGCCTGAGGTCACCTTTCGTTTGGCCGGAGCTGAACATGTAGTGCCGTGGGAGGAGTTTCTAGCAAGGTATTGCCAGCACGGTTTTCCGCTTTGAGAGAACACGCAGCCTCGGCCCACAACGACAATCCTGCCGTGCAGAGACGTCGGGCCGCTAGTGCTGTTCGGGCAGCTTTGAAGCCAAGCGCACGGCGCCTCCAAACGGGGAGAAAGCGTACTCTCCCATCCGCGTCCCACTTTCAAGCTGAATGACGCAGCATGTTTCTCGGGAGGCTCTGCCGAGCTATCTAGTACAAGGGAGAGAGTGCCTGCCTCTGCCGAGAAAGGTTTTGACGTGGGGATTGCTGGACGTGCGGAAGAGCGTTCCCCAGGCCGTGCCAAGTTTAGGCTTTGGTGATTCTGGATGTTCCCAAGGGTCCAGAATTGTCCCTGGGAAAGCTGTCCTTTTTCTCTTTCTCCGGCTGGAAGTAAACATCTGGCCACCGACTGCCGTACGCAGGCGTCCTGGGGGAGCCCCCCCCCCCCGGTTTCCTTTGGGACGCACACTGGTGTCTCACAGAAGAGCCCACATTCCCAATTGGGGGCACACCAGCGTGGAATGTAAGGCTGTTTAGCACGGCGTACCTTGAGGCCGTGTGAAGGCCGTACAAACGAGAGCTTTCGAGCGAACAGGGCAGCGCTTCGCCATCGTCGTTGCACGTTCACGGAGCTTAATCAAACGAATGCATTTACTTCCTGTGGCTCAAACGCCAGAGAGGAGTTGGAAGGCATCCAGTGCCCTTTGACAGTTGTTACAACGAACGTGAGTGCACGGTGTCTCGTGAAATAAAGCCCTAGCACTGTTGAGGCCCTCCGTTAACGCACGCTTCTTCGCTCCTATGGCACTCCGAGGTGTTCCTGACGGGGGAAATCTGGACTTTTGCTTGAGGCCGGGGTGGGGCGAGGGGACTCACAGTTCTTGTGCCGGCGAGCTCCCGAGCGCTCCTGCTGAAGCTCCCAGCAAGGAACCGAGAGCAGCAGGCCTCACACGCGTAAACTCAGACTTCTGCTGTCACGAGTAAACTCAGACGTCTTGTGGGAGGCCTTCCGGCAGCAAAGAGAAGGTGGGCGCGAGCAAGTGTACTTCAGGCAGCTTAGGACCCGCCACTGTCTCGTTTACCACGGAGGGGAATAAGGTTTAGCCAGGGTCGCCCAGCTTCAAACCGGAGCTCCTATAGGGATCCTCAGCGGTTTCTGATTACCTCAAGGAAACACAACGGGAGGAACAGGGCCCTTCCGTGGAGGCCCGTTTGGGCACAGGGACCTCTGCGTGGGAGCTACTGGGTAAGTATGGCAGTCCCTTAGGTAGGCCTCAGTGACCAAGGCTCTCTGGCTCATGCCTAGCTGTGTAAAGAAGTGTGGCAAACGTACGTACTGCTCCTCAGGCTGGGCGCACAGCCTAGCTTTCGCTTCTAGGAGAGTGCTGTCCCGAGTCTCTTCCTGGAGCCAGTCGTCAGCACCGTGCCTTTTGGCACTGCAGTTCTCTTTCAGTCAAGGAGGCCGTTCGACCGGCAAAGGGAGTCGGCGCAGCACTGCTTTCGCGAGGCTCTTTGACGACTGGGGCACTCAACCCAGGCAAGCCAGAGAGCAGTACCTTGCCCTTGCTCTGAATGTGAAGAGCTTTCTCCAGGGGCCTGTTTAGGCTAAGGTTCCTCTAGAAGCCAGGAGCCGCCGTTCCGGCACGGAGAGAAGTCATCCTGCGAAACTGGCGAACGAGCTCCTATCCTGTGTGCCCCCAGGAGCGTCGCAGAGTTAAGGCACTCCGTGGTGGAGTCTGGCCTCATGGAAACCCCTGCACACCCAACTCCCCCGACGTGAAACGCTGGAACTTACCTTGAGGCCTGAGGTCACCTTTCGTTTGGCCGGAGCTGAACATGTAGTGCCGTGGGAGGAGTTTCTAGCAAGGTATTGCCAGCACGGTTTTCCGCTTTGAGAGAACACGCAGCCTCGGCCCACAACGACAATCCTGCCGTGCAGAGACGTCGGGCCGCTAGTGCTGTTCGGGCAGCTTTGAAGCCAAGCGCACGGCGCCTCCAAACGGGGAGAAAGCGTACTCTCCCATCCGCGTCCCACTTTCAAGCTGAATGACGCAGCATGTTTCTCGGGAGGCTCTGCCGAGCTATCTAGTACAAGGGAGAGAGTGCCTGCCTCTGCCGAGAAAGGTTTTGACGTGGGGATTGCTGGACGTGCGGAAGAGCGTTCCCCAGGCCGTGCCAAGTTTAGGCTTTGGTGATTCTGGATGTTCCCAAGGGTCCAGAATTGTCCCTGGGAAAGCTGTCCTTTTTCTCTTTCTCCGGCTGGAAGTAAACATCTGGCCACCGACTGCCGTACGCAGGCGTCCTGGGGGAGCCCCCCCCCCCCGGTTTCCTTTGGGACGCACACTGGTGTCTCACAGAAGAGCCCACATTCCCAATTGGGGGCACACCAGCGTGGAATGTAAGGCTGTTTAGCACGGCGTACCTTGAGGCCGTGTGAAGGCCGTACAAACGAGAGCTTTCGAGCGAACAGGGCAGCGCTTCGCCATCGTCGTTGCACGTTCACGGAGCTTAATCAAACGAATGCATTTACTTCCTGTGGCTCAAACGCCAGAGAGGAGTTGGAAGGCATCCAGTGCCCTTTGACAGTTGTTACAACGAACGTGAGTGCACGGTGTCTCGTGAAATAAAGCCCTAGCACTGTTGAGGCCCTCCGTTAACGCACGCTTCTTCGCTCCTATGGCACTCCGAGGTGTTCCTGACGGGGGAAATCTGGACTTTTGCTTGAGGCCGGGGTGGGGCGAGGGGACTCACAGTTCTTGTGCCGGCGAGCTCCCGAGCGCTCCTGCTGAAGCTCCCAGCAAGGAACCGAGAGCAGCAGGCCTCACACGCGTAAACTCAGACTTCTGCTGTCACGAGTAAACTCAGACGTCTTGTGGGAGGCCTTCCGGCAGCAAAGAGAAGGTGGGCGCGAGCAAGTGTACTTCAGGCAGCTTAGGACCCGCCACTGTCTCGTTTACCACGGAGGGGAATAAGGTTTAGCCAGGGTCGCCCAGCTTCAAACCGGAGCTCCTATAGGGATCCTCAGCGGTTTCTGATTACCTCAAGGAAACACAACGGGAGGAACAGGGCCCTTCCGTGGAGGCCCGTTTGGGCACAGGGACCTCTGCGTGGGAGCTACTGGGTAAGTATGGCAGTCCCTTAGGTAGGCCTCAGTGACCAAGGCTCTCTGGCTCATGCCTAGCTGTGTAAAGAAGTGTGGCAAACGTACGTACTGCTCCTCAGGCTGGGCGCACAGCCTAGCTTTCGCTTCTAGGAGAGTGCTGTCCCGAGTCTCTTCCTGGAGCCAGTCGTCAGCACCGTGCCTTTTGGCACTGCAGTTCTCTTTCAGTCAAGGAGGCCGTTCGACCGGCAAAGGGAGTCGGCGCAGCACTGCTTTCGCGAGGCTCTTTGACGACTGGGGCACTCAACCCAGGCAAGCCAGAGAGCAGTACCTTGCCCTTGCTCTGAATGTGAAGAGCTTTCTCCAGGGGCCTGTTTAGGCTAAGGTTCCTCTAGAAGCCAGGAGCCGCCGTTCCGGCACGGAGAGAAGTCATCCTGCGAAACTGGCGAACGAGCTCCTATCCTGTGTGCCCCCAGGAGCGTCGCAGAGTTAAGGCACTCCGTGGTGGAGTCTGGCCTCATGGAAACCCCTGCACACCCAACTCCCCCGACGTGAAACGCTGGAACTTACCTTGAGGCCTGAGGTCACCTTTCGTTTGGCCGGAGCTGAACATGTAGTGCCGTGGGAGGAGTTTCTAGCAAGGTATTGCCAGCACGGTTTTCCGCTTTGAGAGAACACGCAGCCTCGGCCCACAACGACAATCCTGCCGTGCAGAGACGTCGGGCCGCTAGTGCTGTTCGGGCAGCTTTGAAGCCAAGCGCACGGCGCCTCCAAACGGGGAGAAAGCGTACTCTCCCATCCGCGTCCCACTTTCAAGCTGAATGACGCAGCATGTTTCTCGGGAGGCTCTGCCGAGCTATCTAGTACAAGGGAGAGAGTGCCTGCCTCTGCCGAGAAAGGTTTTGACGTGGGGATTGCTGGACGTGCGGAAGAGCGTTCCCCAGGCCGTGCCAAGTTTAGGCTTTGGTGATTCTGGATGTTCCCAAGGGTCCAGAATTGTCCCTGGGAAAGCTGTCCTTTTTCTCTTTCTCCGGCTGGAAGTAAACATCTGGCCACCGACTGCCGTACGCAGGCGTCCTGGGGGAGCCCCCCCACCCCCCCGGTTTCCTTTGGGACGCACACTGGTGTCTCACAGAAGAGCCCACATTCCCAATTGGGGGCACACCAGCGTGGAATGTAAGGCTGTTTAGCACGGCGTACCTTGAGGCCGTGTGAAGGCCGTACAAACGAGAGCTTTCGAGCGAACAGGGCAGCGCTTCGCCATCGTCGTTGCACGTTCACGGAGCTTAATCAAACGAATGCATTTACTTCCTGTGGCTCAAACGCCAGAGAGGAGTTGGAAGGCATCCAGTGCCCTTTGACAGTTGTTACAACGAACGTGAGTGCACGGTGTCTCGTGAAATAAAGCCCTAGCACTGTTGAGGCCCTCCGTTAACGCACGCTTCTTCGCTCCTATGGCACTCCGAGGTGTTCCTGACGGGGGAAATCTGGACTTTTGCTTGAGGCCGGGGTGGGGCGAGGGGACTCACAGTTCTTGTGCCGGCGAGCTCCCGAGCGCTCCTGCTGAAGCTCCCAGCAAGGAACCGAGAGCAGCAGGCCTCACACGCGTAAACTCAGACTTCTGCTGTCACGAGTAAACTCAGACGTCTTGTGGGAGGCCTTCCGGCAGCAAAGAGAAGGTGGGCGCGAGCAAGTGTACTTCAGGCAGCTTAGGACCCGCCACTGTCTCGTTTACCACGGAGGGGAATAAGGTTTAGCCAGGGTCGCCCAGCTTCAAACCGGAGCTCCTATAGGGATCCTCAGCGGTTTCTGATTACCTCAAGGAAACACAACGGGAGGAACAGGGCCCTTCCGTGGAGGCCCGTTTGGGCACAGGGACCTCTGCGTGGGAGCTACTGGGTAAGTATGGCAGTCCCTTAGGTAGGCCTCAGTGACCAAGGCTCTCTGGCTCATGCCTAGCTGTGTAAAGAAGTGTGGCAAACGTACGTACTGCTCCTCAGGCTGGGCGCACAGCCTAGCTTTCGCTTCTAGGAGAGTGCTGTCCCGAGTCTCTTCCTGGAGCCAGTCGTCAGCACCGTGCCTTTTGGCACTGCAGTTCTCTTTCAGTCAAGGAGGCCGTTCGACCGGCAAAGGGAGTCGGCGCAGCACTGCTTTCGCGAGGCTCTTTGACGACTGGGGCACTCAACCCAGGCAAGCCAGAGAGCAGTACCTTGCCCTTGCTCTGAATGTGAAGAGCTTTCTCCAGGGGCCTGTTTAGGCTAAGGTTCCTCTAGAAGCCAGGAGCCGCCGTTCCGGCACGGAGAGAAGTCATCCTGCGAAACTGGCGAACGAGCTCCTATCCTGTGTGCCCCCAGGAGCGTCGCAGAGTTAAGGCACTCCGTGGTGGAGTCTGGCCTCATGGAAACCCCTGCACACCCAACTCCCCCGACGTGAAACGCTGGAACTTACCTTGAGGCCTGAGGTCACCTTTCGTTTGGCCGGAGCTGAACATGTAGTGCCGTGGGAGGAGTTTCTAGCAAGGTATTGCCAGCACGGTTTTCCGCTTTGAGAGAACACGCAGCCTCGGCCCACAACGACAATCCTGCCGTGCAGAGACGTCGGGCCGCTAGTGCTGTTCGGGCAGCTTTGAAGCCAAGCGCACGGCGCCTCCAAACGGGGAGAAAGCGTACTCTCCCATCCGCGTCCCACTTTCAAGCTGAATGACGCAGCATGTTTCTCGGGAGGCTCTGCCGAGCTATCTAGTACAAGGGAGAGAGTGCCTGCCTCTGCCGAGAAAGGTTTTGACGTGGGGATTGCTGGACGTGCGGAAGAGCGTTCCCCAGGCCGTGCCAAGTTTAGGCTTTGGTGATTCTGGATGTTCCCAAGGGTCCAGAATTGTCCCTGGGAAAGCTGTCCTTTTTCTCTTTCTCCGGCTGGAAGTAAACATCTGGCCACCGACTGCCGTACGCAGGCGTCCTGGGGGAGCCCCCCCCCCCCCCGGTTTCCTTTGGGACGCACACTGGTGTCTCACAGAAGAGCCCACATTCCCAATTGGGGGCACACCAGCGTGGAATGTAAGGCTGTTTAGCACGGCGTACCTTGAGGCCGTGTGAAGGCCGTACAAACGAGAGCTTTCGAGCGAACAGGGCAGCGCTTCGCCATCGTCGTTGCACGTTCACGGAGCTTAATCAAACGAATGCATTTACTTCCTGTGGCTCAAACGCCAGAGAGGAGTTGGAAGGCATCCAGTGCCCTTTGACAGTTGTTACAACGAACGTGAGTGCACGGTGTCTCGTGAAATAAAGCCCTAGCACTGTTGAGGCCCTCCGTTAACGCACGCTTCTTCGCTCCTATGGCACTCCGAGGTGTTCCTGACGGGGGAAATCTGGACTTTTGCTTGAGGCCGGGGTGGGGCGAGGGGACTCACAGTTCTTGTGCCGGCGAGCTCCCGAGCGCTCCTGCTGAAGCTCCCAGCAAGGAACCGAGAGCAGCAGGCCTCACACGCGTAAACTCAGACTTCTGCTGTCACGAGTAAACTCAGACGTCTTGTGGGAGGCCTTCCGGCAGCAAAGAGAAGGTGGGCGCGAGCAAGTGTACTTCAGGCAGCTTAGGACCCGCCACTGTCTCGTTTACCACGGAGGGGAATAAGGTTTAGCCAGGGTCGCCCAGCTTCAAACTGGAGCTCCTATAGGGATCCTCAGCGGTTTCTGATTACCTCAAGGAAACACAACGGGAGGAACAGGGCCCTTCCGTGGAGGCCCGTTTGGGCACAGGGACCTCTGCGTGGGAGCTACTGGGTAAGTATGGCAGTCCCTTAGGTAGGCCTCAGTGACCAAGGCTCTCTGGCTCATGCCTAGCTGTGTAAAGAAGTGTGGCAAACGTACGTACTGCTCCTCAGGCTGGGCGCACAGCCTAGCTTTCGCTTCTAGGAGAGTGCTGTCCCGAGTCTCTTCCTGGAGCCAGTCGTCAGCACCGTGCCTTTTGGCACTGCAGTTCTCTTTCAGTCAAGGAGGCCGTTCGACCGGCAAAGGGAGTCGGCGCAGCACTGCTTTCGCGAGGCTCTTTGACGACTGGGGCACTCAACCCAGGCAAGCCAGAGAGCAGTACCTTGCCCTTGCTCTGAATGTGAAGAGCTTTCTCCAGGGGCCTGTTTAGGCTAAGGTTCCTCTAGAAGCCAGGAGCCGCCGTTCCGGCACGGAGAGAAGTCATCCTGCGAAACTGGCGAACGAGCTCCTATCCTGTGTGCCCCCAGGAGCGTCGCAGAGTTAAGGCACTCCGTGGTGGAGTCTGGCCTCATGGAAACCCCTGCACACCCAACTCCCCCGACGTGAAACGCTGGAACTTACCTTGAGGCCTGAGGTCACCTTTCGTTTGGCCGGAGCTGAACATGTAGTGCCGTGGGAGGAGTTTCTAGCAAGGTATTGCCAGCACGGTTTTCCGCTTTGAGAGAACACGCAGCCTCGGCCCACAACGACAATCCTGCCGTGCAGAGACGTCGGGCCGCTAGTGCTGTTCGGGCAGCTTTGAAGCCAAGCGCACGGCGCCTCCAAACGGGGAGAAAGCGTACTCTCCCATCCGCGTCCCACTTTCAAGCTGAATGACGCAGCATGTTTCTCGGGAGGCTCTGCCGAGCTATCTAGTACAAGGGAGAGAGTGCCTGCCTCTGCCGAGAAAGGTTTTGACGTGGGGATTGCTGGACGTGCGGAAGAGCGTTCCCCAGGCCGTGCCAAGTTTAGGCTTTGGTGATTCTGGATGTTCCCAAGGGTCCAGAATTGTCCCTGGGAAAGCTGTCCTTTTTCTCTTTCTCCGGCTGGAAGTAAACATCTGGCCACCGACTGCCGTACGCAGGCGTCCTGGGGGAGCCCCCCCCCCCCCGGTTTCCTTTGGGACGCACACTGGTGTCTCACAGAAGAGCCCACATTCCCAATTGGGGGCACACCAGCGTGGAATGTAAGGCTGTTTAGCACGGCGTACCTTGAGGCCGTGTGAAGGCCGTACAAACGAGAGCTTTCGAGCGAACAGGGCAGCGCTTCGCCATCGTCGTTGCACGTTCACGGAGCTTAATCAAACGAATGCATTTACTTCCTGTGGCTCAAACGCCAGAGAGGAGTTGGAAGGCATCCAGTGCCCTTTGACAGTTGTTACAACGAACGTGAGTGCACGGTGTCTCGTGAAATAAAGCCCTAGCACTGTTGAGGCCCTCCGTTAACGCACGCTTCTTCGCTCCTATGGCACTCCGAGGTGTTCCTGACGGGGGAAATCTGGACTTTTGCTTGAGGCCGGGGTGGGGCGAGGGGACTCACAGTTCTTGTGCCGGCGAGCTCCCGAGCGCTCCTGCTGAAGCTCCCAGCAAGGAACCGAGAGCAGCAGGCCTCACACGCGTAAACTCAGACTTCTGCTGTCACGAGTAAACTCAGACGTCTTGTGGGAGGCCTTCCGGCAGCAAAGAGAAGGTGGGCGCGAGCAAGTGTACTTCAGGCAGCTTAGGACCCGCCACTGTCTCGTTTACCACGGAGGGGAATAAGGTTTAGCCAGGGTCGCCCAGCTTCAAACCGGAGCTCCTATAGGGATCCTCAGCGGTTTCTGATTACCTCAAGGAAACACAACGGGAGGAACAGGGCCCTTCCGTGGAGGCCCGTTTGGGCACAGGGACCTCTGCGTGGGAGCTACTGGGTAAGTATGGCAGTCCCTTAG
Source organism: Pseudorca crassidens (assembly GCF_039906515.1). Lineage (NCBI taxonomy): Eukaryota > Metazoa > Chordata > Mammalia > Artiodactyla > Delphinidae > Pseudorca > Pseudorca crassidens. The sequence goes on from NW_027136135.1 coordinate 113,481, forward strand.
GTAGGCCTCAGTGACCAAGGCTCTCTGGCTCATGCCTAGCTGTGTAAAGAAGTGTGGCAAACGTACGTACTGCTCCTCAGGCTGGGCGCACAGCCTAGCTTTCGCTTCTAGGAGAGTGCTGTCCCGAGTCTCTTCCTGGAGCCAGTCGTCAGCACCGTGCCTTTTGGCACTGCAGTTCTCTTTCAGTCAAGGAGGCCGTTCGACCGGCAAAGGGAGTCGGCGCAGCACTGCTTTCGCGAGGCTCTTTGACGACTGGGGCACTCAACCCAGGCAAGCCAGAGAGCAGTACCTTGCCCTTGCTCTGAATGTGAAGAGCTTTCTCCAGGGGCCTGTTTAGGCTAAGGTTCCTCTAGAAGCCAGGAGCCGCCGTTCCGGCACGGAGAGAAGTCATCCTGCGAAACTGGCGAACGAGCTCCTATCCTGTGTGCCCCCAGGAGCGTCGCAGAGTTAAGGCACTCCGTGGTGGAGTCTGGCCTCATGGAAACCCCTGCACACCCAACTCCCCCGACGTGAAACGCTGGAACTTACCTTGAGGCCTGAGGTCACCTTTCGTTTGGCCGGAGCTGAACATGTAGTGCCGTGGGAGGAGTTTCTAGCAAGGTATTGCCAGCACGGTTTTCCGCTTTGAGAGAACACGCAGCCTCGGCCCACAACGACAATCCTGCCGTGCAGAGACGTCGGGCCGCTAGTGCTGTTCGGGCAGCTTTGAAGCCAAGCGCACGGCGCCTCCAAACGGGGAGAAAGCGTACTCTCCCATCCGCGTCCCACTTTCAAGCTGAATGACGCAGCATGTTTCTCGGGAGGCTCTGCCGAGCTATCTAGTACAAGGGAGAGAGTGCCTGCCTCTGCCGAGAAAGGTTTTGACGTGGGGATTGCTGGACGTGCGGAAGAGCGTTCCCCAGGCCGTGCCAAGTTTAGGCTTTGGTGATTCTGGATGTTCCCAAGGGTCCAGAATTGTCCCTGGGAAAGCTGTCCTTTTTCTCTTTCTCCGGCTGGAAGTAAACATCTGGCCACCGACTGCCGTACGCAGGCGTCCTGGGGGAGCCCCCCCACCCCCCCGGTTTCCTTTGGGACGCACACTGGTGTCTCACAGAAGAGCCCACATTCCCAATTGGGGGCACACCAGCGTGGAATGTAAGGCTGTTTAGCACGGCGTACCTTGAGGCCGTGTGAAGGCCGTACAAACGAGAGCTTTCGAGCGAACAGGGCAGCGCTTCGCCATCGTCGTTGCACGTTCACGGAGCTTAATCAAACGAATGCATTTACTTCCTGTGGCTCAAACGCCAGAGAGGAGTTGGAAGGCATCCAGTGCCCTTTGACAGTTGTTACAACGAACGTGAGTGCACGGTGTCTCGTGAAATAAAGCCCTAGCACTGTTGAGGCCCTCCGTTAACGCACGCTTCTTCGCTCCTATGGCACTCCGAGGTGTTCCTGACGGGGGAAATCTGGACTTTTGCTTGAGGCCGGGGTGGGGCGAGGGGACTCACAGTTCTTGTGCCGGCGAGCTCCCGAGCGCTCCTGCTGAAGCTCCCAGCAAGGAACCGAGAGCAGCAGGCCTCACACGCGTAAACTCAGACTTCTGCTGTCACGAGTAAACTCAGACGTCTTGTGGGAGGCCTTCCGGCAGCAAAGAGAAGGTGGGCGCGAGCAAGTGTACTTCAGGCAGCTTAGGACCCGCCACTGTCTCGTTTACCACGGAGGGGAATAAGGTTTAGCCAGGGTCGCCCAGCTTCAAACCGGAGCTCCTATAGGGATCCTCAGCGGTTTCTGATTACCTCAAGGAAACACAACGGGAGGAACAGGGCCCTTCCGTGGAGGCCCGTTTGGGCACAGGGACCTCTGCGTGGGAGCTACTGGGTAAGTATGGCAGTCCCTTAGGTAGGCCTCAGTGACCAAGGCTCTCTGGCTCATGCCTAGCTGTGTAAAGAAGTGTGGCAAACGTACGTACTGCTCCTCAGGCTGGGCGCACAGCCTAGCTTTCGCTTCTAGGAGAGTGCTGTCCCGAGTCTCTTCCTGGAGCCAGTCGTCAGCACCGTGCCTTTTGGCACTGCAGTTCTCTTTCAGTCAAGGAGGCCGTTCGACCGGCAAAGGGAGTCGGCGCAGCACTGCTTTCGCGAGGCTCTTTGACGACTGGGGCACTCAACCCAGGCAAGCCAGAGAGCAGTACCTTGCCCTTGCTCTGAATGTGAAGAGCTTTCTCCAGGGACCTGTTTAGGCTAAGGTTCCTCTAGAAGCCAGGAGCCGCCGTTCCGGCACGGAGAGAAGTCATCCTGCGAAACTGGCGAACGAGCTCCTATCCTGTGTGCCCCCAGGAGCGTCGCAGAGTTAAGGCACTCCGTGGTGGAGTCTGGCCTCATGGAAACCCCTGCACACCCAACTCCCCCGACGTGAAACGCTGGAACTTACCTTGAGGCCTGAGGTCACCTTTCGTTTGGCCGGAGCTGAACATGTAGTGCCGTGGGAGGAGTTTCTAGCAAGGTATTGCCAGCACGGTTTTCCGCTTTGAGAGAACACGCAGCCTCGGCCCACAACGACAATCCTGCCGTGCAGAGACGTCGGGCCGCTAGTGCTGTTCGGGCAGCTTTGAAGCCAAGCGCACGGCGCCTCCAAACGGGGAGAAAGCGTACTCTCCCATCCGCGTCCCACTTTCAAGCTGAATGACGCAGCATGTTTCTCGGGAGGCTCTGCCGAGCTATCTAGTACAAGGGAGAGAGTGCCTGCCTCTGCCGAGAAAGGTTTTGACGTGGGGATTGCTGGACGTGCGGAAGAGCGTTCCCCAGGCCGTGCCAAGTTTAGGCTTTGGTGATTCTGGATGTTCCCAAGGGTCCAGAATTGTCCCTGGGAAAGCTGTCCTTTTTCTCTTTCTCCGGCTGGAAGTAAACATCTGGCCACCGACTGCCGTACGCAGGCGTCCTGGGGGAGCCCCCCCCCCCCGGTTTCCTTTGGGACGCACACTGGTGTCTCACAGAAGAGCCCACATTCCCAATTGGGGGCACACCAGCGTGGAATGTAAGGCTGTTTAGCACGGCGTACCTTGAGGCCGTGTGAAGGCCGTACAAACGAGAGCTTTCGAGCGAACAGGGCAGCGCTTCGCCATCGTCGTTGCACGTTCACGGAGCTTAATCAAACGAATGCATTTACTTCCTGTGGCTCAAACGCCAGAGAGGAGTTGGAAGGCATCCAGTGCCCTTTGACAGTTGTTACAACGAACGTGAGTGCACGGTGTCTCGTGAAATAAAGCCCTAGCACTGTTGAGGCCCTCCGTTAACGCACGCTTCTTCGCTCCTATGGCACTCCGAGGTGTTCCTGACGGGGGAAATCTGGACTTTTGCTTGAGGCCGGGGTGGGGCGAGGGGACTCACAGTTCTTGTGCCGGCGAGCTCCCGAGCGCTCCTGCTGAAGCTCCCAGCAAGGAACCGAGAGCAGCAGGCCTCACACGCGTAAACTCAGACTTCTGCTGTCACGAGTAAACTCAGACGTCTTGTGGGAGGCCTTCCGGCAGCAAAGAGAAGGTGGGCGCGAGCAAGTGTACTTCAGGCAGCTTAGGACCCGCCACTGTCTCGTTTACCACGGAGGGGAATAAGGTTTAGCCAGGGTCGCCCAGCTTCAAACCGGAGCTCCTATAGGGATCCTCAGCGGTTTCTGATTACCTCAAGGAAACACAACGGGAGGAACAGGGCCCTTCCGTGGAGGCCCGTTTGGGCACAGGGACCTCTGCGTGGGAGCTACTGGGTAAGTATGGCAGTCCCTTAGGTAGGCCTCAGTGACCAAGGCTCTCTGGCTCATGCCTAGCTGTGTAAAGAAGTGTGGCAAACGTACGTACTGCTCCTCAGGCTGGGCGCACAGCCTAGCTTTCGCTTCTAGGAGAGTGCTGTCCCGAGTCTCTTCCTGGAGCCAGTCGTCAGCACCGTGCCTTTTGGCACTGCAGTTCTCTTTCAGTCAAGGAGGCCGTTCGACCGGCAAAGGGAGTCGGCGCAGCACTGCTTTCGCGAGGCTCTTTGACGACTGGGGCACTCAACCCAGGCAAGCCAGAGAGCAGTACCTTGCCCTTGCTCTGAATGTGAAGAGCTTTCTCCAGGGGCCTGTTTAGGCTAAGGTTCCTCTAGAAGCCAGGAGCCGCCGTTCCGGCACGGAGAGAAGTCATCCTGCGAAACTGGCGAACGAGCTCCTATCCTGTGTGCCCCCAGGAGCGTCGCAGAGTTAAGGCACTCCGTGGTGGAGTCTGGCCTCATGGAAACCCCTGCACACCCAACTCCCCCGACGTGAAACGCTGGAACTTACCTTGAGGCCTGAGGTCACCTTTCGTTTGGCCGGAGCTGAACATGTAGTGCCGTGGGAGGAGTTTCTAGCAAGGTATTGCCAGCACGGTTTTCCGCTTTGAGAGAACACGCAGCCTCGGCCCACAACGACAATCCTGCCGTGCAGAGACGTCGGGCCGCTAGTGCTGTTCGGGCAGCTTTGAAGCCAAGCGCACGGCGCCTCCAAACGGGGAGAAAGCGTACTCTCCCATCCGCGTCCCACTTTCAAGCTGAATGACGCAGCATGTTTCTCGGGAGGCTCTGCCGAGCTATCTAGTACAAGGGAGAGAGTGCCTGCCTCTGCCGAGAAAGGTTTTGACGTGGGGATTGCTGGACGTGCGGAAGAGCGTTCCCCAGGCCGTGCCAAGTTTAGGCTTTGGTGATTCTGGATGTTCCCAAGGGTCCAGAATTGTCCCTGGGAAAGCTGTCCTTTTTCTCTTTCTCCGGCTGGAAGTAAACATCTGGCCACCGACTGCCGTACGCAGGCGTCCTGGGGGAGCCCCCCCCCCCGGTTTCCTTTGGGACGCCCACTGGTGTCTCACAGAAGAGCCCACATTCCCAATTGGGGGCACACCAGCGTGGAATGTAAGGCTGTTTAGCACGGCGTACCTTGAGGCCGTGTGAAGGCCGTACAAACGAGAGCTTTCGAGCGAACAGGGCAGCGCTTCGCCATCGTCGTTGCACGTTCACGGAGCTTAATCAAACGAATGCATTTACTTCCTGTGGCTCAAACGCCAGAGAGGAGTTGGAAGGCATCCAGTGCCCTTTGACAGTTGTTACAACGAACGTGAGTGCACGGTGTCTCGTGAAATAAAGCCCTAGCACTGTTGAGGCCCTCCGTTAACGCACGCTTCTTCGCTCCTATGGCACTCCGAGGTGTTCCTGACGGGGGAAATCTGGACTTTTGCTTGAGGCCGGGGTGGGGCGAGGGGACTCACAGTTCTTGTGCCGGCGAGCTCCCGAGCGCTCCTGCTGAAGCTCCCAGCAAGGAACCGAGAGCAGCAGGCCTCACACGCGTAAACTCAGACTTCTGCTGTCACGAGTAAACTCAGACGTCTTGTGGGAGGCCTTCCGGCAGCAAAGAGAAGGTGGGCGCGAGCAAGTGTACTTCAGGCAGCTTAGGACCCGCCACTGTCTCGTTTACCACGGAGGGGAATAAGGTTTAGCCAGGGTCGCCCAGCTTCAAACCGGAGCTCCTATAGGGATCCTCAGCGGTTTCTGATTACCTCAAGGAAACACAACGGGAGGAACAGGGCCCTTCCGTGGAGGCCCGTTTGGGCACAGGGACCTCTGCGTGGGAGCTACTGGGTAAGTATGGCAGTCCCTTAGGTAGGCCTCAGTGACCAAGGCTCTCTGGCTCATGCCTAGCTGTGTAAAGAAGTGTGGCAAACGTACGTACTGCTCCTCAGGCTGGGCGCACAGCCTAGCTTTCGCTTCTAGGAGAGTGCTGTCCCGAGTCTCTTCCTGGAGCCAGTCGTCAGCACCGTGCCTTTTGGCACTGCAGTTCTCTTTCAGTCAAGGAGGCCGTTCGACCGGCAAAGGGAGTCGGCGCAGCACTGCTTTCGCGAGGCTCTTTGACGACTGGGGCACTCAACCCAGGCAAGCCAGAGAGCAGTACCTTGCCCTTGCTCTGAATGTGAAGAGCTTTCTCCAGGGGCCTGTTTAGGCTAAGGTTCCTCTAGAAGCCAGGAGCCGCCGTTCCGGCACGGAGAGAAGTCATCCTGCGAAACTGGCGAACGAGCTCCTATCCTGTGTGCCCCCAGGAGCGTCGCAGAGTTAAGGCACTCCGTGGTGGAGTCTGGCCTCATGGAAACCCCTGCACACCCAACTCCCCCGACGTGAAACGCTGGAACTTACCTTGAGGCCTGAGGTCACCTTTCGTTTGGCCGGAGCTGAACATGTAGTGCCGTGGGAGGAGTTTCTAGCAAGGTATTGCCAGCACGGTTTTCCGCTTTGAGAGAACACGCAGCCTCGGCCCACAACGACAATCCTGCCGTGCAGAGACGTCGGGCCGCTAGTGCTGTTCGGGCAGCTTTGAAGCCAAGCGCACGGCGCCTCCAAACGGGGAGAAAGCGTACTCTCCCATCCGCGTCCCACTTTCAAGCTGAATGACGCAGCATGTTTCTCGGGAGGCTCTGCCGAGCTATCTAGTACAAGGGAGAGAGTGCCTGCCTCTGCCGAGAAAGGTTTTGACGTGGGGATTGCTGGACGTGCGGAAGAGCGTTCCCCAGGCCGTGCCAAGTTTAGGCTTTGGTGATTCTGGATGTTCCCAAGGGTCCAGAATTGTCCCTGGGAAAGCTGTCCTTTTTCTCTTTCTCCGGCTGGAAGTAAACATCTGGCCACCGACTGCCGTACGCAGGCGTCCTGGGGGAGCCCCCCCCCCCGGTTTCCTTTGGGACGCACACTGGTGTCTCACAGAAGAGCCCACATTCCCAATTGGGGGCACACCAGCGTGGAATGTAAGGCTGTTTAGCACGGCGTACCTTGAGGCCGTGTGAAGGCCGTACAAACGAGAGCTTTCGAGCGAACAGGGCAGCGCTTCGCCATCGTCGTTGCACGTTCACGGAGCTTAATCAAACGAATGCATTTACTTCCTGTGGCTCAAACGCCAGAGAGGAGTTGGAAGGCATCCAGTGCCCTTTGACAGTTGTTACAACGAACGTGAGTGCACGGTGTCTCGTGAAATAAAGCCCTAGCACTGTTGAGGCCCTCCGTTAACGCACGCTTCTTCGCTCCTATGGCACTCCGAGGTGTTCCTGACGGGGGAAATCTGGACTTTTGCTTGAGGCCGGGGTGGGGCGAGGGGACTCACAGTTCTTGTGCCGGCGAGCTCCCGAGCGCTCCTGCTGAAGCTCCCAGCAAGGAACCGAGAGCAGCAGGCCTCACACGCGTAAACTCAGACTTCTGCTGTCACGAGTAAACTCAGACGTCTTGTGGGAGGCCTTCCGGCAGCAAAGAGAAGGTGGGCGCGAGCAAGTGTACTTCAGGCAGCTTAGGACCCGCCACTGTCTCGTTTACCACGGAGGGGAATAAGGTTTAGCCAGGGTCGCCCAGCTTCAAACCGGAGCTCCTATAGGGATCCTCAGCGGTTTCTGATTACCTCAAGGAAACACAACGGGAGGAACAGGGCCCTTCCGTGGAGGCCCGTTTGGGCACAGGGACCTCTGCGTGGGAGCTACTGGGTAAGTATGGCAGTCCCTTAGGTAGGCCTCAGTGACCAAGGCTCTCTGGCTCATGCCTAGCTGTGTAAAGAAGTGTGGCAAACGTACGTACTGCTCCTCAGGCTGGGCGCACAGCCTAGCTTTCGCTTCTAGGAGAGTGCTGTCCCGAGTCTCTTCCTGGAGCCAGTCGTCAGCACCGTGCCTTTTGGCACTGCAGTTCTCTTTCAGTCAAGGAGGCCGTTCGACCGGCAAAGGGAGTCGGCGCAGCACTGCTTTCGCGAGGCTCTTTGACGACTGGGGCACTCAACCCAGGCAAGCCAGAGAGCAGTACCTTGCCCTTGCTCTGAATGTGAAGAGCTTTCTCCAGGGGCCTGTTTAGGCTAAGGTTCCTCTAGAAGCCAGGAGCCGCCGTTCCGGCACGGAGAGAAGTCATCCTGCGAAACTGGCGAACGAGCTCCTATCCTGTGTGCCCCCAGGAGCGTCGCAGAGTTAAGGCACTCCGTGGTGGAGTCTGGCCTCATGGAAACCCCTGCACACCCAACTCCCCCGACGTGAAACGCTGGAACTTACCTTGAGGCCTGAGGTCACCTTTCGTTTGGCCGGAGCTGAACATGTAGTGCCGTGGGAGGAGTTTCTAGCAAGGTATTGCCAGCACGGTTTTCCGCTTTGAGAGAACACGCAGCCTCGGCCCACAACGACAATCCTGCCGTGCAGAGACGTCGGGCCGCTAGTGCTGTTCGGGCAGCTTTGAAGCCAAGCGCACGGCGCCTCCAAACGGGGAGAAAGCGTACTCTCCCATCCGCGTCCCACTTTCAAGCTGAATGACGCAGCATGTTTCTCGGGAGGCTCTGCCGAGCTATCTAGTACAAGGGAGAGAGTGCCTGCCTCTGCCGAGAAAGGTTTTGACGTGGGGATTGCTGGACGTGCGGAAGAGCGTTCCCCAGGCCGTGCCAAGTTTAGGCTTTGGTGATTCTGGATGTTCCCAAGGGTCCAGAATTGTCCCTGGGAAAGCTGTCCTTTTTCTCTTTCTCCGGCTGGAAGTAAACATCTGGCCACCGACTGCCGTACGCAGGCGTCCTGGGGGAGCCCCCCCCCCCCCCGGTTTCCTTTGGGACGCACACTGGTGTCTCACAGAAGAGCCCACATTCCCAATTGGGGGCACACCAGCGTGGAATGTAAGGCTGTTTAGCACGGCGTACCTTGAGGCCGTGTGAAGGCCGTACAAACGAGAGCTTTCGAGCGAACAGGGCAGCGCTTCGCCATCGTCGTTGCACGTTCACGGAGCTTAATCAAACGAATGCATTTACTTCCTGTGGCTCAAACGCCAGAGAGGAGTTGGAAGGCATCCAGTGCCCTTTGACAGTTGTTACAACGAACGTGAGTGCACGGTGTCTCGTGAAATAAAGCCCTAGCACTGTTGAGGCCCTCCGTTAACGCACGCTTCTTCGCTCCTATGGCACTCCGAGGTGTTCCTGACGGGGGAAATCTGGACTTTTGCTTGAGGCCGGGGTGGGGCGAGGGGACTCACAGTTCTTGTGCCGGCGAGCTCCCGAGCGCTCCTGCTGAAGCTCCCAGCAAGGAACCGAGAGCAGCAGGCCTCACACGCGTAAACTCAGACTTCTGCTGTCACGAGTAAACTCAGACGTCTTGTGGGAGGCCTTCCGGCAGCAAAGAGAAGGTGGGCGCGAGCAAGTGTACTTCAGGCAGCTTAGGACCCGCCACTGTCTCGTTTACCACGGAGGGGAATAAGGTTTAGCCAGGGTCGCCCAGCTTCAAACCGGAGCTCCTATAGGGATCCTCAGCGGTTTCTGATTACCTCAAGGAAACACAACGGGAGGAACAGGGCCCTTCCGTGGAGGCCCGTTTGGGCACAGGGACCTCTGCGTGGGAGCTACTGGGTAAGTATGGCAGTCCCTTAGGTAGGCCTCAGTGACCAAGGCTCTCTGGCTCATGCCTAGCTGTGTAAAGAAGTGTGGCAAACGTACGTACTGCTCCTCAGGCTGGGCGCACAGCCTAGCTTTCGCTTCTAGGAGAGTGCTGTCCCGAGTCTCTTCCTGGAGCCAGTCGTCAGCACCGTGCCTTTTGGCACTGCAGTTCTCTTTCAGTCAAGGAGGCCGTTCGACCGGCAAAGGGAGTCGGCGCAGCACTGCTTTCGCGAGGCTCTTTGACGACTGGGGCACTCAACCCAGGCAAGCCAGAGAGCAGTACCTTGCCCTTGCTCTGAATGTGAAGAGCTTTCTCCAGGGGCCTGTTTAGGCTAAGGTTCCTCTAGAAGCCAGGAGCCGCCGTTCCGGCACGGAGAGAAGTCATCCTGCGAAACTGGCGAACGAGCTCCTATCCTGTGTGCCCCCAGGAGCGTCGCAGAGTTAAGGCACTCCGTGGTGGAGTCTGGCCTCATGGAAACCCCTGCACACCCAACTCCCCCGACGTGAAACGCTGGAACTTACCTTGAGGCCTGAGGTCACCTTTCGTTTGGCCGGAGCTGAACATGTAGTGCCGTGGGAGGAGTTTCTAGCAAGGTATTGCCAGCACGGTTTTCCGCTTTGAGAGAACACGCAGCCTCGGCCCACAACGACAATCCTGCCGTGCAGAGACGTCGGGCCGCTAGTGCTGTTCGGGCAGCTTTGAAGCCAAGCGCACGGCGCCTCCAAACGGGGAGAAAGCGTACTCTCCCATCCGCGTCCCACTTTCAAGCTGAATGACGCAGCATGTTTCTCGGGAGGCTCTGCCGAGCTATCTAGTACAAGGGAGAGAGTGCCTGCCTCTGCCGAGAAAGGTTTTGACGTGGGGATTGCTGGACGTGCGGAAGAGCGTTCCCCAGGCCGTGCCAAGTTTAGGCTTTGGTGATTCTGGATGTTCCCAAGGGTCCAGAATTGTCCCTGGGAAAGCTGTCCTTTTTCTCTTTCTCCGGCTGGAAGTAAACATCTGGCCACCGACTGCCGTACGCAGGCGTCCTGGGGGAGCCCCCCCCCCCCGGTTTCCTTTGGGACGCACACTGGTGTCTCACAGAAGAGCCCACATTCCCAATTGGGGGCACACCAGCGTGGAATGTAAGGCTGTTTAGCACGGCGTACCTTGAGGCCGTGTGAAGGCCGTACAAACGAGAGCTTTCGAGCGAACAGGGCAGCGCTTCGCCATCGTCGTTGCACGTTCACGGAGCTTAATCAAACGAATGCATTTACTTCCTGTGGCTCAAACGCCAGAGAGGAGTTGGAAGGCATCCAGTGCCCTTTGACAGTTGTTACAACGAACGTGAGTGCACGGTGTCTCGTGAAATAAAGCCCTAGCACTGTTGAGGCCCTCCGTTAACGCACGCTTCTTCGCTCCTATGGCACTCCGAGGTGTTCCTGACGGGGGAAATCTGGACTTTTGCTTGAGGCCGGGGTGGGGCGAGGGGACTCACAGTTCTTGTGCCGGCGAGCTCCCGAGCGCTCCTGCTGAAGCTCCCAGCAAGGAACCGAGAGCAGCAGGCCTCACACGCGTAAACTCAGACTTCTGCTGTCACGAGTAAACTCAGACGTCTTGTGGGAGGCCTTCCGGCAGCAAAGAGAAGGTGGGCGCGAGCAAGTGTACTTCAGGCAGCTTAGGACCCGCCACTGTCTCGTTTACCACGGAGGGGAATAAGGTTTAGCCAGGGTCGCCCAGCTTCAAACCGGAGCTCCTATAGGGATCCTCAGCGGTTTCTGATTACCTCAAGGAAACACAACGGGAGGAACAGGGCCCTTCCGTGGAGGCCCGTTTGGGCACAGGGACCTCTGCGTGGGAGCTACTGGGTAAGTATGGCAGTCCCTTAGGTAGGCCTCAGTGACCAAGGCTCTCTGGCTCATGCCTAGCTGTGTAAAGAAGTGTGGCAAACGTACGTACTGCTCCTCAGGCTGGGCGCACAGCCTAGCTTTCGCTTCTAGGAGAGTGCTGTCCCGAGTCTCTTCCTGGAGCCAGTCGTCAGCACCGTGCCTTTTGGCACTGCAGTTCTCTTTCAGTCAAGGAGGCCGTTCGACCGGCAAAGGGAGTCGGCGCAGCACTGCTTTCGCGAGGCTCTTTGACGACTGGGGCACTCAACCCAGGCAAGCCAGAGAGCAGTACCTTGCCCTTGCTCTGAATGTGAAGAGCTTTCTCCAGGGGCCTGTTTAGGCTAAGGTTCCTCTAGAAGCCAGGAGCCGCCGTTCCGGCACGGAGAGAAGTCATCCTGCGAAACTGGCGAACGAGCTCCTATCCTGTGTGCCCCCAGGAGCGTCGCAGAGTTAAGGCACTCCGTGGTGGAGTCTGGCCTCATGGAAACCCCTGCACACCCAACTCCCCCGACGTGAAACGCTGGAACTTACCTTGAGGCCTGAGGTCACCTTTCGTTTGGCCGGAGCTGAACATGTAGTGCCGTGGGAGGAGTTTCTAGCAAGGTATTGCCAGCACGGTTTTCCGCTTTGAGAGAACACGCAGCCTCGGCCCACAACGACAATCCTGCCGTGCAGAGACGTCGGGCCGCTAGTGCTGTTCGGGCAGCTTTGAAGCCAAGCGCACGGCGCCTCCAAACGGGGAGAAAGCGTACTCTCCCATCCGCGTCCCACTTTCAAGCTGAATGACGCAGCATGTTTCTCGGGAGGCTCTGCCGAGCTATCTAGTACAAGGGAGAGAGTGCCTGCCTCTGCCGAGAAAGGTTTTGACGTGGGGATTGCTGGACGTGCGGAAGAGCGTTCCCCAGGCCGTGCCAAGTTTAGGCTTTGGTGATTCTGGATGTTCCCAAGGGTCCAGAATTGTCCCTGGGAAAGCTGTCCTTTTTCTCTTTCTCCGGCTGGAAGTAAACATCTGGCCACCGACTGCCGTACGCAGGCGTCCTGGGGGAGCCCCCCCACCCCCCCGGTTTCCTTTGGGACGCACACTGGTGTCTCACAGAAGAGCCCACATTCCCAATTGGGGGCACACCAGCGTGGAATGTAAGGCTGTTTAGCACGGCGTACCTTGAGGCCGTGTGAAGGCCGTACAAACGAGAGCTTTCGAGCGAACAGGGCAGCGCTTCGCCATCGTCGTTGCACGTTCACGGAGCTTAATCAAACGAATGCATTTACTTCCTGTGGCTCAAACGCCAGAGAGGAGTTGGAAGGCATCCAGTGCCCTTTGACAGTTGTTACAACGAACGTGAGTGCACGGTGTCTCGTGAAATAAAGCCCTAGCACTGTTGAGGCCCTCCGTTAACGCACGCTTCTTCGCTCCTATGGCACTCCGAGGTGTTCCTGACGGGGGAAATCTGGACTTTTGCTTGAGGCCGGGGTGGGGCGAGGGGACTCACAGTTCTTGTGCCGGCGAGCTCCCGAGCGCTCCTGCTGAAGCTCCCAGCAAGGAACCGAGAGCAGCAGGCCTCACACGCGTAAACTCAGACTTCTGCTGTCACGAGTAAACTCAGACGTCTTGTGGGAGGCCTTCCGGCAGCAAAGAGAAGGTGGGCGCGAGCAAGTGTACTTCAGGCAGCTTAGGACCCGCCACTGTCTCGTTTACCACGGAGGGGAATAAGGTTTAGCCAGGGTCGCCCAGCTTCAAACCGGAGCTCCTATAGGGATCCTCAGCGGTTTCTGATTACCTCAAGGAAACACAACGGGAGGAACAGGGCCCTTCCGTGGAGGCCCGTTTGGGCACAGGGACCTCTGCGTGGGAGCTACTGGGTAAGTATGGCAGTCCCTTAGGTAGGCCTCAGTGACCAAGGCTCTCTGGCTCATGCCTAGCTGTGTAAAGAAGTGTGGCAAACGTACGTACTGCTCCTCAGGCTGGGCGCACAGCCTAGCTTTCGCTTCTAGGAGAGTGCTGTCCCGAGTCTCTTCCTGGAGCCAGTCGTCAGCACCGTGCCTTTTGGCACTGCAGTTCTCTTTCAGTCAAGGAGGCCGTTCGACCGGCAAAGGGAGTCGGCGCAGCACTGCTTTCGCGAGGCTCTTTGACGACTGGGGCACTCAACCCAGGCAAGCCAGAGAGCAGTACCTTGCCCTTGCTCTGAATGTGAAGAGCTTTCTCCAGGGGCCTGTTTAGGCTAAGGTTCCTCTAGAAGCCAGGAGCCGCCGTTCCGGCACGGAGAGAAGTCATCCTGCGAAACTGGCGAACGAGCTCCTATCCTGTGTGCCCCCAGGAGCGTCGCAGAGTTAAGGCACTCCGTGGTGGAGTCTGGCCTCATGGAAACCCCTGCACACCCAACTCCCCCGACGTGAAACGCTGGAACTTACCTTGAGGCCTGAGGTCACCTTTCGTTTGGCCGGAGCTGAACATGTAGTGCCGTGGGAGGAGTTTCTAGCAAGGTATTGCCAGCACGGTTTTCCGCTTTGAGAGAACACGCAGCCTCGGCCCACAACGACAATCCTGCCGTGCAGAGACGTCGGGCCGCTAGTGCTGTTCGGGCAGCTTTGAAGCCAAGCGCACGGCGCCTCCAAACGGGGAGAAAGCGTACTCTCCCATCCGCGTCCCACTTTCAAGCTGAATGACGCAGCATGTTTCTCGGGAGGCTCTGCCGAGCTATCTAGTACAAGGGAGAGAGTGCCTGCCTCTGCCGAGAAAGGTTTTGACGTGGGGATTGCTGGACGTGCGGAAGAGCGTTCCCCAGGCCGTGCCAAGTTTAGGCTTTGGTGATTCTGGATGTTCCCAAGGGTCCAGAATTGTCCCTGGGAAAGCTGTCCTTTTTCTCTTTCTCCGGCTGGAAGTAAACATCTGGCCACCGACTGCCGTACGCAGGCGTCCTGGGGGAGCCCCCCCCCCCCGGTTTCCTTTGGGACGCACACTGGTGTCTCACAGAAGAGCCCACATTCCCAATTGGGGGCACACCAGCGTGGAATGTAAGGCTGTTTAGCACGGCGTACCTTGAGGCCGTGTGAAGGCCGTACAAACGAGAGCTTTCGAGCGAACAGGGCAGCGCTTCGCCATCGTCGTTGCACGTTCACGGAGCTTAATCAAACGAATGCATTTACTTCCTGTGGCTCAAACGCCAGAGAGGAGTTGGAAGGCATCCAGTGCCCTTTGACAGTTGTTACAACGAACGTGAGTGCACGGTGTCTCGTGAAATAAAGCCCTAGCACTGTTGAGGCCCTCCGTTAACGCACGCTTCTTCGCTCCTATGGCACTCCGAGGTGTTCCTGACGGGGGAAATCTGGACTTTTGCTTGAGGCCGGGGTGGGGCGAGGGGACTCACAGTTCTTGTGCCGGCGAGCTCCCGAGCGCTCCTGCTGAAGCTCCCAGCAAGGAACCGAGAGCAGCAGGCCTCACACGCGTAAACTCAGACTTCTGCTGTCACGAGTAAACTCAGACGTCTTGTGGGAGGCCTTCCGGCAGCAAAGAGAAGGTGGGCGCGAGCAAGTGTACTTCAGGCAGCTTAGGACCCGCCACTGTCTCGTTTACCACGGAGGGGAATAAGGTTTAGCCAGGGTCGCCCAGCTTCAAACCGGAGCTCCTATAGGGATCCTCAGCGGTTTCTGATTACCTCAAGGAAACACAACGGGAGGAACAGGGCCCTTCCGTGGAGGCCCGTTTGGGCACAGGGACCTCTGCGTGGGAGCTACTGGGTAAGTATGGCAGTCCCTTAGGTAGGCCTCAGTGACCAAGGCTCTCTGGCTCATGCCTAGCTGTGTAAAGAAGTGTGGCAAACGTACGTACTGCTCCTCAGGCTGGGCGCACAGCCTAGCTTTCGCTTCTAGGAGAGTGCTGTCCCGAGTCTCTTCCTGGAGCCAGTCGTCAGCACCGTGCCTTTTGGCACTGCAGTTCTCTTTCAGTCAAGGAGGCCGTTCGACCGGCAAAGGGAGTCGGCGCAGCACTGCTTTCGCGAGGCTCTTTGACGACTGGGGCACTCAACCCAGGCAAGCCAGAGAGCAGTACCTTGCCCTTGCTCTGAATGTGAAGAGCTTTCTCCAGGGGCCTGTTTAGGCTAAGGTTCCTCTAGAAGCCAGGAGCCGCCGTTCCGGCACGGAGAGAAGTCATCCTGCGAAACTGGCGAACGAGCTCCTATCCTGTGTGCCCCCAGGAGCGTCGCAGAGTTAAGGCACTCCGTGGTGGAGTCTGGCCTCATGGAAACCCCTGCACACCCAACTCCCCCGACGTGAAACGCTGGAACTTACCTTGAGGCCTGAGGTCACCTTTCGTTTGGCCGGAGCTGAACATGTAGTGCCGTGGGAGGAGTTTCTAGCAAGGTATTGCCAGCACGGTTTTCCGCTTTGAGAGAACACGCAGCCTCGGCCCACAACGACAATCCTGCCGTGCAGAGACGTCGGGCCGCTAGTGCTGTTCGGGCAGCTTTGAAGCCAAGCGCACGGCGCCTCCAAACGGGGAGAAAGCGTACTCTCCCATCCGCGTCCCACTTTCAAGCTGAATGACGCAGCATGTTTCTCGGGAGGCTCTGCCGAGCTATCTAGTACAAGGGAGAGAGTGCCTGCCTCTGCCGAGAAAGGTTTTGACGTGGGGATTGCTGGACGTGCGGAAGAGCGTTCCCCAGGCCGTGCCAAGTTTAGGCTTTGGTGATTCTGGATGTTCCCAAGGGTCCAGAATTGTCCCTGGGAAAGCTGTCCTTTTTCTCTTTCTCCGGCTGGAAGTAAACATCTGGCCACCGACTGCCGTACGCAGGCGTCCTGGGGGAGCCCCCCCCCCCCCCGGTTTCCTTTGGGACGCACACTGGTGTCTCACAGAAGAGCCCACATTCCCAATTGGGGGCACACCAGCGTGGAATGTAAGGCTGTTTAGCACGGCGTACCTTGAGGCCGTGTGAAGGCCGTACAAACGAGAGCTTTCGAGCGAACAGGGCAGCGCTTCGCCATCGTCGTTGCACGTTCACGGAGCTTAATCAAACGAATGCATTTACTTCCTGTGGCTCAAACGCCAGAGAGGAGTTGGAAGGCATCCAGTGCCCTTTGACAGTTGTTACAACGAACGTGAGTGCACGGTGTCTCGTGAAATAAAGCCCTAGCACTGTTGAGGCCCTCCGTTAACGCACGCTTCTTCGCTCCTATGGCACTCCGAGGTGTTCCTGACGGGGGAAATCTGGACTTTTGCTTGAGGCCGGGGTGGGGCGAGGGGACTCACAGTTCTTGTGCCGGCGAGCTCCCGAGCGCTCCTGCTGAAGCTCCCAGCAAGGAACCGAGAGCAGCAGGCCTCACACGCGTAAACTCAGACTTCTGCTGTCACGAGTAAACTCAGACGTCTTGTGGGAGGCCTTCCGGCAGCAAAGAGAAGGTGGGCGCGAGCAAGTGTACTTCAGGCAGCTTAGGACCCGCCACTGTCTCGTTTACCACGGAGGGGAATAAGGTTTAGCCAGGGTCGCCCAGCTTCAAACCGGAGCTCCTATAGGGATCCTCAGCGGTTTCTGATTACCTCAAGGAAACACAACGGGAGGAACAGGGCCCTTCCGTGGAGGCCCGTTTGGGCACAGGGACCTCTGCGTGGGAGCTACTGGGTAAGTATGGCAGTCCCTTAGGTAGGCCTCAGTGACCAAGGCTCTCTGGCTCATGCCTAGCTGTGTAAAGAAGTGTGGCAAACGTACGTACTGCTCCTCAGGCTGGGCGCACAGCCTAGCTTTCGCTTCTAGGAGAGTGCTGTCCCGAGTCTCTTCCTGGAGCCAGTCGTCAGCACCGTGCCTTTTGGCACTGCAGTTCTCTTTCAGTCAAGGAGGCCGTTCGACCGGCAAAGGGAGTCGGCGCAGCACTGCTTTCGCGAGGCTCTTTGACGACTGGGGCACTCAACCCAGGCAAGCCAGAGAGCAGTACCTTGCCCTTGCTCTGAATGTGAAGAGCTTTCTCCAGGGGCCTGTTTAGGCTAAGGTTCCTCTAGAAGCCAGGAGCCGCCGTTCCGGCACGGAGAGAAGTCATCCTGCGAAACTGGCGAACGAGCTCCTATCCTGTGTGCCCCCAGGAGCGTCGCAGAGTTAAGGCACTCCGTGGTGGAGTCTGGCCTCATGGAAACCCCTGCACACCCAACTCCCCCGACGTGAAACGCTGGAACTTACCTTGAGGCCTGAGGTCACCTTTCGTTTGGCCGGAGCTGAACATGTAGTGCCGTGGGAGGAGTTTCTAGCAAGGTATTGCCAGCACGGTTTTCCGCTTTGAGAGAACACGCAGCCTCGGCCCACAACGACAATCCTGCCGTGCAGAGACGTCGGGCCGCTAGTGCTGTTCGGGCAGCTTTGAAGCCAAGCGCACGGCGCCTCCAAACGGGGAGAAAGCGTACTCTCCCATCCGCGTCCCACTTTCAAGCTGAATGACGCAGCATGTTTCTCGGGAGGCTCTGCCGAGCTATCTAGTACAAGGGAGAGAGTGCCTGCCTCTGCCGAGAAAGGTTTTGACGTGGGGATTGCTGGACGTGCGGAAGAGCGTTCCCCAGGCCGTGCCAAGTTTAGGCTTTGGTGATTCTGGATGTTCCCAAGGGTCCAGAATTGTCCCTGGGAAAGCTGTCCTTTTTCTCTTTCTCCGGCTGGAAGTAAACATCTGGCCACCGACTGCCGTACGCAGGCGTCCTGGGGGAGCCCCCCCCCCCGGTTTCCTTTGGGACGCACACTGGTGTCTCACAGAAGAGCCCACATTCCCAATTGGGGGCACACCAGCGTGGAATGTAAGGCTGTTTAGCACGGCGTACCTTGAGGCCGTGTGAAGGCCGTACAAACGAGAGCTTTCGAGCGAACAGGGCAGCGCTTCGCCATCGTCGTTGCACGTTCACGGAGCTTAATCAAACGAATGCATTTACTTCCTGTGGCTCAAACGCCAGAGAGGAGTTGGAAGGCATCCAGTGCCCTTTGACAGTTGTTACAACGAACGTGAGTGCACGGTGTCTCGTGAAATAAAGCCCTAGCACTGTTGAGGCCCTCCGTTAACGCACGCTTCTTCGCTCCTATGGCACTCCGAGGTGTTCCTGACGGGGGAAATCTGGACTTTTGCTTGAGGCCGGGGTGGGGCGAGGGGACTCACAGTTCTTGTGCCGGCGAGCTCCCGAGCGCTCCTGCTGAAGCTCCCAGCAAGGAACCGAGAGCAGCAGGCCTCACACGCGTAAACTCAGACTTCTGCTGTCACGAGTAAACTCAGACGTCTTGTGGGAGGCCTTCCGGCAGCAAAGAGAAGGTGGGGCGCGAGCAAGTGTACTTCAGGCAGCTTAGGACCCGCCACTGTCTCGTTTACCACGGAGGGGAATAAGGTTTAGCCAGGGTCGCCCAGCTTCAAACCGGAGCTCCTATAGGGATCCTCAGCGGTTTCTGATTACCTCAAGGAAACACAACGGGAGGAACAGGGCCCTTCCGTGGAGGCCCGTTTGGGCACAGGGACCTCTGCGTGGGAGCTACTGGGTAAGTATGGCAGTCCCTTAGGTAGGCCTCAGTGACCAAGGCTCTCTGGCTCATGCCTAGCTGTGTAAAGAAGTGTGGCAAACGTACGTACTGCTCCTCAGGCTGGGCGCACAGCCTAGCTTTCGCTTCTAGGAGAGTGCTGTCCCGAGTCTCTTCCTGGAGCCAGTCGTCAGCACCGTGCCTTTTGGCACTGCAGTTCTCTTTCAGTCAAGGAGGCCGTTCGACCGGCAAAGGGAGTCGGCGCAGCACTGCTTTCGCGAGGCTCTTTGACGACTGGGGCACTCAACCCAGGCAAGCCAGAGAGCAGTACCTTGCCCTTGCTCTGAATGTGAAGAGCTTTCTCCAGGGGCCTGTTTAGGCTAAGGTTCCTCTAGAAGCCAGGAGCCGCCGTTCCGGCACGGAGAGAAGTCATCCTGCGAAACTGGCGAACGAGCTCCTATCCTGTGTGCCCCCAGGAGCGTCGCAGAGTTAAGGCACTCCGTGGTGGAGTCTGGCCTCATGGAAACCCCTGCACACCCAACTCCCCCGACGTGAAACGCTGGAACTTACCTTGAGGCCTGAGGTCACCTTTCGTTTGGCCGGAGCTGAACATGTAGTGCCGTGGGAGGAGTTTCTAGCAAGGTATTGCCAGCACGGTTTTCCGCTTTGAGAGAACACGCAGCCTCGGCCCACAACGACAATCCTGCCGTGCAGAGACGTCGGGCCGCTAGTGCTGTTCGGGCAGCTTTGAAGCCAAGCGCACGGCGCCTCCAAACGGGGAGAAAGCGTACTCTCCCATCCGCGTCCCACTTTCAAGCTGAATGACGCAGCATGTTTCTCGGGAGGCTCTGCCGAGCTATCTAGTACAAGGGAGAGAGTGCCTGCCTTCTGCCGAGAAAGGTTTTGACGTGGGGATTGCTGGACGTGCGGAAGAGCGTTCCCCAGGCCGTGCCAAGTTTAGGCTTTGGTGATTCTGGATGTTCCCAAGGGTCCAGAATTGGTCCCTGGGGAAAGCTGTCCTTTTTCTCTTTCTCCGGCTGGAAGTAAACATCTGGCCACCGACTGCCGTACGCAGGCGTCCCTGGGGGAGCCCCCCCACCCCCCCGGTTTCCTTTGGGACGCACACTGGTGTCTCACAGAAGAGCCCACATTCCCAATTGGGGGCACACCAGCGTGGAATGTAAGGCTGTTTAGCACGGCGTACCTTGAGGCCGTGTGAAGGCCGTACAAACGAGAGCTTTCGAGCGAACAGGGCAGCGCTTCGCCATCGTCGTTGCACGTTCACGGAGCTTAATCAAACGAATGCATTTACTTCCTGTGGCTCAAACGCCAGAGAGGAGTTGGAAGGCATCCAGTGCCCTTTGACAGTTGTTACAACGAACGTGAGTGCACGGTGTCTCGTGAAATAAAGCCCTAGCACTGTTGAGGCCCTCCGTTAACGCACGCTTCTTCGCTCCTATGGCACTCCGAGGTGTTCCTGACGGGGGGAAATCTGGACTTTTGCTTGAGGCCGGGGTGGGGCGAGGGGGACTCACAGTTCTTGTGCCGGCGAGCTCCCGAGCGCTCCTGCTGAAGCTCCCAGCAAGGAACCGAGAGCAGCAGGCCTCACACGCGTAAACTCAGACTTCTGCTGTCACGAGTAAACTCAGACGTCTTGTGGGAGGCCTTCCGGCAGCAAAGAGAAGGTGGGCGCGAGCAAGTGTACTTCAGGCAGCTTAGGACCCGCCACTGTCTCGTTTACCACGGAGGGGAATAAGGTTTAGCCAGGGTCGCCCAGCTTCAAACCGGAGCTCCTATAGGATCCTCAGCGGTTTCTGATTACCTCAAGGAAACACAACGGGAGGAACAGGGCCCTTCCGTGGAGGCCCGTTTGGGGCACAGGGACCTCTGCGTGGGAGCTACTGGGTAAGTATGGCAGTCCCTTAGGTAGGCCTCAGTGACCAAGGCTCTCTGGCTCATGCCTAGCTGTGTAAAGAAGTGTGGCAAACGTACGTACTGCTCCTCAGGCTGGGCGCACAGCCTAGCTTTCGCTTCTAGGAGAGTGCTGTCCCGAGTCTCTTCCTGGAGCCAGTCGTCAGCACCGTGCCTTTTGGCACTGCAGTTCTCTTTCAGTCAAGGAGGCCGTTCGACCGGCAAAGGGAGTCGGCGCAGCACTGCTTTCGCGAGGCTCTTTGACGACTGGGGCACTCAACCCAGGCAAGCCAGAGAGCAGTACCTTGCCCTTGCTCTGAATGTGAAGAGCTTTCTCCAGGGGCCTGTTTAGGCTAAGGTTCCTCTAGAAGCCAGGAGCCGCCGTTCCGGCACGGAGAGAAGTCATCCTGCGAAACTGGCGAACGAGCTCCTATCCTGTGTGCCCCCAGGAGCGTCGCAGAGTTAAGGCACTCCGTGGTGGAGTCTGGCCTCATGGAAACCCCTGCACACCCAACTCCCCCGACGTGAAACGCTGGAACTTACCTTGAGGCCTGAGGTCACCTTTCGTTTGCCGGAGCTGAACATGTAGTGCGTGGGAGGAGTTTCTAGCAAGGTATTGCCAGCACGGTTTTCCGCTTTGAGAGAACACGCAGCCTCGGCCCACAACGACAATCCTGCCGTGCAGAGACGTCGGGCCGCTAGTGCTGTTCGGGCAGCTTTGAAGCCAAGCGCACGGCGCCTCCAAACGGGGAGAA
The DNA here is from genome assembly GCF_039906515.1 of Pseudorca crassidens. Taxonomy (NCBI): domain Eukaryota; kingdom Metazoa; phylum Chordata; class Mammalia; order Artiodactyla; family Delphinidae; genus Pseudorca; species Pseudorca crassidens. Next base: position 134,863 of record NW_027136135.1, read on the forward strand.
AGCGTACTCTCCCATCCGCGTCCCACTTTCAAGCTGAATGACGCAGCATGTTTCTCGGGAGGCTCTGCCGAGCTATCTAGTACAAGGGAGAGAGTGCCTGCCTCTGCCGAGAAAGGTTTTGACGTGGGGATTGCTGGACGTGCGGAAGAGCGTTCCCCAGGCCGTGCCAAGTTTAGGCTTTGGTGATTCTGGATGTTCCCAAGGGTCCAGAATTGTCCCTGGGAAAGCTGTCCTTTTTCTCTTTCTCCGGCTGGAAGTAAACATCTGGCCACCGACTGCCGTACGCAGGCGTCCTGGGGGAGCCCCCCCCCCCCCCGGTTTCTTTGGGACGCACACTGGTGTCTCACAGAAGAGCCCACATTCCCAATTGGGGGCACACCAGCGTGGAATGTAAGGCTGTTTAGCACGGCGTACCTTGAGGCCGTGTGAAGGCCGTACAAACGAGAGCTTTCGAGCGAACAGGGCAGCGCTTCGCCATCGTCGTTGCACGTTCACGGAGCTTAATCAAACGAATGCATTTACTTCCTGTGGCTCAAACGCCAGAGAGGAGTTGGAAGGCATCCAGTGCCCTTTGACAGTTGTTACAACGAACGTGAGTGCACGGTGTCTCGTGAAATAAAGCCCTAGCACTGTTGAGGCCCTCCGTTAACGCACGCTTCTTCGCTCCTATGGCACTCCGAGGTGTTCCTGACGGGGGAAATCTGGACTTTTGCTTGAGGCCGGGGTGGGGGCGAGGGGACTCACAGTTCTTGTGCCGGCGAGCTCCCCGAGCGCTCCTGCTGAAGCTCCCAGCAAGGAACCGAGAGCAGCAGGCCTCACACGCGTAAACTCAGACTTCTGCTGTCACGAGTAAACTCAGACGTCTTGTGGGAGGCCTTCCGGCAGCAAAGAGAAGGTGGGCGCGAGCAAGTGTACTTCAGGCAGCTTAGGACCCGCCACTGTCTCGTTTACCACGGAGGGGAATAAGGTTTAGCCAGGGTCGCCAGCTTCAAACCGGAGCTCCTATAGGGATCCTCAGCGGTTTCTGATTACCTCAAGGAAACACAACGGGAGGAACAGGGCCCTTCCGTGGAGGGCCCGTTTGGGCACAGGGACCTCTGCGTGGGAGCTACTGGGTAAGTATGGCAGTCCCTTAGGTAGGCCTCAGTGACCAAGGCTCTCTGGCTCATGCCTAGCTGTGTAAAGAAGTGTGGCAAACGTACGTACTGCTCCTCAGGCTGGGCGCACAGCCTAGCTTTCGCTTCTAGGAGAGTGCTGTCCCGAGTCTCTTCCTGGAGCCAGTCGTCAGCACCGTGCCTTTTGGCACTGCAGTTCTCTTTCAGTCAAGGAGGCCGTTCGACCGGCAAAGGGAGTCGGCGCAGCACTGCTTTCGCGAGGCTCTTTGACGACTGGGGCACTCAACCCAGGCAAGCCAGAGAGCAGTACCTTGCCCTTGCTCTGAATGTGAAGAGCTTTCTCCAGGGGCCTGTTTAGGCTAAGGTTCCTCTAGAAGCCAGGAGCCGCCGTTCCGGCACGGAGAGAAGTCATCCTGCGAAAACTGGCGAACGAGCTCCTATCCTGTGTGCCCCCAGGAGCGTCGCAGAGTAAGGCACTCCGTGGTGGAGTCTGGCCTCATGGAAACCCCTGCACACCCCAACTCCCCCGACGTGAAACGCTGGAACTTACCTTGAGGCCTGAGGTCACCTTTCGTTTGGCCGGAGCTGAACATGTAGTGCCGTGGGAGGAGTTTCTAGCAAGGTATTGCCAGCACGGTTTTCCGCTTTGAGAGAACACGCAGCCTCGGCCCACAACGACAATCCTGCCGTGGCAGAGACGTCGGGCCGCTAGTGCTGTTCGGGCAGCTTTGAAGCCAAGCGCACGGCGCCTCCAAACGGGGGAGAAAGCGTACTCTCCCATCCGCGTCCCACTTTCAAGCTGAATGACGCAGCATGTTTCTCGGGAGGCTCTGCCGAGCTATCTAGTACAAGGGAGAGAGTGCCTGCCTCTGCCGAGAAAGGTTTTGACGTGGGGATTGCTGGACGTGCGGAAGAGCGTTCCCCAGGCCGTGCCAAGTTTAGGCTTTGGTGATTCTGGATGTTCCCAAGGGTCCAGAATTGTCCCTGGGAAAGCTGTCCTTTTTCTCTTTCTCCGGCTGGAAGTAAACATCTGGCCACCGACTGCCGTACGCAGGCGTCTGGGGAGCCCCCCCCCCCCCCCCGGTTTCCTTTGGGACGCACACTGGTGTCTCACAGAAGAGCCCACATTCCCAATTGGGGGCACACCAGCGTGGAATGTAAGGCTGTTTAGCACGGCGTACCTTGAGGCCGTGTGAAGGCCGTACAAACGAGAGCTTTCGAGCGAACAGGGCAGCGCTTCGCCATCGTCGTTGCACGTTCACGGAGCTTAATCAAACGAATGCATTTACTTCCTGTGGCTCAAACGCCAGAGAGGAGTTGGAAGGCATCCAGTGCCCTTTGACAGTTGTTACAACGAACGTGAGTGCACGGTGTCTCGTGAAATAAAGCCCTAGCACTGTTGAGGCCCTCCGTTAACGCACGCTTCTTCGCTCCTATGGCACTCCGAGGTGTTCCTGACGGGGGAAATCTGGACTTTTGCTTGAGGCCGGGGGTGGGGCGAGGGGACTCACAGTTCTTGTGCCGGCGAGCTCCCGAGCGCTCCTGCTGAAGCTCCCAGCAAGGAACCGAGAGCAGCAGGCCTCACACGCGTAAACTCAGACTTCTGCTGTCACGAGTAAACTCAGACGTCTTGTGGGAGGCCTTCCGGCAGCAAAGAGAAGGTGGGCGCGAGCAAGTGTACTTCAGGCAGCTTAGGACCCGCCACTGTCTCGTTTACCACGGAGGGGAATAAGGTTTTAGCCAGGGTCGCCCAGCTTCAAACCGGAGCTCCTATAGGGATCCTCAGCGGTTTCTGATTACCTCAAGGAAACACAACGGGAGGAACAGGGCCCTTCCGTGGAGGCCCGTTTGGGCACAGGGACCTCTGCGTGGGGAGCTACTGGGTAAGTATGGCAGTCCCTTAGGTAGGCCTCAGTGACCAAGGCTCTCTGGCTCATGCCTAGCTGTGTAAAGAAGTGTGGCAAACGTACGTACTGCTCCTCAGGCTGGGCGCCACAGCCTAGCTTTCGCTTCTAGGAGAGTGCTGTCCCGAGTCTCTTCCTGGAGCCAGTCGTCAGCACCGTGCCTTTTGGCACTGCAGTTCT